>NW_028301553.1:12877500-12885000 GCF_042242905.1 Orbicella faveolata
AGCGATGGTAGGGAATAAGGCAGGGAATACGAACCAGGGCGCCTATATGTAGTTTTATGCTCTGAGCTAACGGAAAAGGTGGGTTTTTCAGGGTCGAAAACAAGACTTCAATCTCGCGCTGGGAATGAATAATAAGATCTGGTCGCGCTAGTTGTAAGCTTACGCGTATGTTTTTGCGTTTGTTCTGACTTAAGAATATAGTAAGAAAACTCTCTACTCTGGTATCGAGTTAATTTGTGAGTTTCTCAGACAATGGTTAATCATAACCAAAACCTGTTTTGATAGTTTCTTATCGTTTCTGCTTGTTTGGTGAGCTTGCAAAAGTTTTTGAAAGGAAAGTCTTACGCATACAATTAGCTCATTTGCATAGTGCAGCTCGTGCACTTTCAAGTCCGAGTCGGTGTTTTCAATTGTCAACAAATCTTGACAAAGATTTCTTTCGTTATCTTTTGTGCTGAGATGCTGCAACAAATTTCACGAACGCAAAAAATGCTACTAACATCATGCGGATTTCTTCAACATAAGCATAGTGAAGTTTTACACTGCGAAAATGAAAATAAACAACTGAGGAGTTTTGATAACTCGATCAACAAAATCGAAATCGTTATTCGAAGTTGATTAAAGAAAGCGTCAACGTAACTTTGCTGATTATTTCTGCTTTATTCACATATTTTCAGCTTAGCTTTTAATATGTTCTCAAACATTTATCAATCTTAAACATATTTAAAAACCATAGAATTATTGTTTGAGTTCGGTCTACGTTTTCACACGAAAGTGCGGCGCAAATACCATTTGTCATGTTTACTGACTGTACAAAACAAGCATCGGCGGGCGCTCATTCATCGACAACAGAGAATTTGGTGGATTTTTACACGAATAGAACTGAGCAGTATCTACGGACGTAAAGTTATTAGGCCTTGATGAAACAGCAAGCGTTGCTTACAATTCAGGCGAAACTCAAACTGACCAAACTAGCAATTATTTTGTTTTACTTTTCAGTCGCGATAGACTGGCAAATTGCTCGCAAGCGTGTGACAAGAGGAGCTAGGAAACTATGAAGTCCTAAAGCTCTGCTATATATAAATATATCCAGCTAGTTTTTTGCTGTGTCATGGAAGAGCTGTTAATCTTCAACATATGTGAAATTTAAAGTGGAGTAATGTACAGCTCATGTAAAAGAAGCATCCGTCGGAACACAACTTGGTCAGCTATATATATAAGCTTGAAGCGGAACATACCTAAATTCGACACTGTCTTACTTCACTCCAAATGGAGCAGCTTACGACGATAGTAAAGAAAATAGTAAAGAAAAATTCCAACAGACGTAAACGCGTTGAGTTGTGGGCCAAAAACATGAGAAATTTCGGAATTTCGGACGCCATTTCCCCCGCGCGACATCCGCAAAAATCCTCGCAGCATGTACGCGCGTGTGCCGCAGGCGATGGCGCAATTTGTTCTAAAAATAGAATTATTGTCCCATATCATGGGGACAACCCCAATACTAGAAATGGCGCGCGCTTACGGTCTCCGTCCCCGATTATGGCTCCTGGTGTAGCTTAAGATTACGCAAGCTCAAAACTAAAGGACAACCAATATAAACAGAAAACCTCATCGAAAAGTTACAAAACTAAAATCAAAATTCTCGATAATCCGGGGTTAGCTTAATCGGGCTTTGAACAACCTGGCCTAGAAGTTGCTTTTAAAAGTTCTAATTTTGAGTTGTTTTTTTTTTTTTAAATCATTTTCTTACTGGATTATCTCTAACTCTTCAGTATTTTCTTGCTTCGTTAAAGTATTCAAGGTTCCTACGATTTTTAGGCAATTTTTGTACTGCAAAAAGATGACTAAATATTGTACATCAACACATAGCTCTTTAATCTGAACAGTTTTGGTGAATCCTTGCAGAGTCCACTTGCAAAGGACTAATTTATTCTTTTTGCTTTTTGGCAGAACTGTTTTCTGCAAAAACTATACTCGTAGCAAAGACACACCTTACTAACCTTGCACGTTTTTTTACCATTGAACTCGGCAGCTGATCTCAGAGTTTCAATTCCATTCCCCCCGTGCACATTTTGTGCAGTGTCACTTGATCACGTGTTGCCTGTGTGCATGACAAGCAGGTGATACTTCCTGTGCTTTCGTCATTCACGGTTGCCAAGTATTGCTCTGAGGGAAGGCTGCGAACTAAACCGGTAAAACGGGTTAGAATAGACTGTTGACAACATTGATGGAGAAAGACGCATTAGAGGGTATTCCACTTAAACCATGCCTTGCGTGATGCGCAGAACGTGTGAGCACTAACAAAAGTAGGCACCGTCCTTAAAAGGAACTACGTCACGGTTGGCGTATTTTGAAAAGTTTAGCCTAAATGTTTCAAATTCGTCGTTTGTAATCCGTGTTAATCTTCCTCATCCTTAACCATCCTTGTTCCTTTATGACTTATTATTATCTCTTTGGTGCTTTTCTATCTTTGTTATCTATTATTTTCAGGTTTTTTTCAATTTAAAGGTTATTTTATTTTGGCCAAAATAACTCAAAATACCGCGACTGAGCTCCTTCAATTAACAAAGTAACTAACCAATATTATAAAGCTTGGTGGAAAGAAGGATAGAGTGACTGGATTTCACAAATTCAAAAAGCGTTCGCAAAGTTGCATCTGCAGAACTCAACGTTAAAATTTGTTCGGCATCGAAAATAATTTCAAGCACTTGTACAGCAACAAAAATTAGTTTCATAGAGTACTGTTACTTACCATTCAAGTATCCATTTCCTCGGTCCAGGTCATATCCCGCACTCACAAGACACGAACCCGCGGTCGCCATGGCACCTGTTGATCCAAACTGTGCCACGTGATTACGAATCTTTCGAAGTTTACCTGCCAAGAAAAAAGTATAAAAATAATCTGTATGTCGTACTGTAGGGAACACAGGTTAACAACACGGCAGCAATTAACTTACGATATCGTTAATACTAGTTTACATTGACATACAAGCGGCATCATGTTCATCACTGTACCTGAATTCAAGTCCATTGCCTTGATGTTAACCCCATCATCTCCCCAGTAAACTGTTTCTTCTGTTGTTGTTAAGCAACGCACGCGTCTTGGCTTGACAGTCACGCCGGCGTCAGTTTGGTCCACAGGAGCCTGGTCCGAGCTCATCACAGGCTTAAGAGAATTGTCCCGGATGTCCCAGACTTTCACCACCCCTGTGGCCGAGCCACTGATCACACCATCAATGGTACCGTAGTTTTTGCCAATCCATTGCCGAAGCAATCGGCCACACTGGGCAAGATGTTATTGTGATAGCCGTGGTTAACACCGATTACCGCAAAAATTTTTTGCGGTAATCTTGCTGAATATTAAAATATTCAGCAAGAGAAACCAGTCTTTTACGCTCCCAAAAATTAGTTCCCGCAAAATACAAAAAAATCATCGATCCGCAAAATTAAACTGCCGCAAAAATTTCGTGCCACACGGTATGTAACCATGCGCCGTCCTAAACGCTATGTCTTTCTCTCTTATGACGAGAAAGACGAAAATGCCGATTACCACCTTAAATGCACAAACATCATTAAGGGAATTAAGGAAAAAAAACAAAAACTTAGTGAGAAGTAGGTGGACAAAACCAGGAGCCATCACAAAACCGATCAAAATGACAACCAACAACGGGTCCTGTTCAACGTTTTCAACTACACTTTCTCGTCTATCTGTTCTACATCGACTGCAAGGGGGTACGTGTTGGGCCGGGTACCAGCTCTCGCAGGATTTCACATGAATGGCCTGATACGCTTTGAGAGGACAATAGAACAAGCAACAGAAACAAGGCCCCTAGCCCCAAAACAATACCAACTGCTAACAAGCAAACCAAGTACAAGTTTACGAGGGCTGCTACACTTGTGTTTGTGTTTGCTGCCTGAAAAAAAAAACATTTCACAGGCTTAAAATCCTTGCTTAAAATTATAGTCTCATCATTCTCTTGACGTCACCAATCACCCGAAACTAACAAAAACTATCGTGTACCAAAGACCTCTAGTAACTCCTTTTCTCTTTAGAATTCTTATTTCCAAATGCTAGTACATTTAGAATTGCTAGTACGCGAGTTTTCATTTAAATAAGTATTGCATTTTTATTAAACATAACTACAACTCTTTGTCCGGCTATCTTTAAAACGAGGAACCGGGAACGGAGAATGAGAATGGGGAACGGGGAACGGGGAACGGGGAGTCTTTAAAAGCGGGAATCTTTAAAATGGGGAATCTTTAAAAGCGGGAATCTATAAAATGGGGAATCTATAAAAGCGGGAATATTTAAAATGGGGAATCTTTAAAACGGGGAATCTTTAAAACGGGGAATCTTTAAAAGTGGGAATCTTTAAAAGGGGAATCTTGAAAACG
This sequence comes from Orbicella faveolata, assembly GCF_042242905.1. Taxonomy (NCBI): domain Eukaryota; kingdom Metazoa; phylum Cnidaria; class Anthozoa; order Scleractinia; family Merulinidae; genus Orbicella; species Orbicella faveolata. The sequence continues at coordinate 12,881,896 of NW_028301553.1, forward strand.
GGTAATCTTGAAAATGGGGAATCTTTAAAAGCGGGGAATCTTTTAAATGGGGAATCTCTTCTAAGTGGGAACTTTAAAAGCGGATGATTTCTTGTCAACCACTGTTTTGACTTTCCGTCCTTGTTCCTGGTTTTTGTGATAAAAACGGCTCCAAACGACCCTTTCCCTATCACATCTTGTTCGCCGAGATCATTCCACTTGGAAGACCTTCACAGCGACCGATTCTTTCTTCTTTAAAGTGAATACAATGGGCACTTTGAAATTGTCTTCACATGACTGCATGACGTAGTAAGAGGTATCATGAAGCACACAATGACGGATTATACGCGAAATTCGCCGCCACATCATTCGGGCATCGAGCATCGAATTACTTTATTGCTGGTTTTCAGTGTCACGCCGTTCAAAATAAATCAAAATACAAATCACAACAGTTCAAATGACAAAGTCCAGAATCTTGAAGAGAAAGAAGGTAAATATGCAAAGACTTTCGCCAAGAATCAGGTCACAGCAATGTTTCTTACGCGAGATATGCGGAGACATTTTTTACCCAAATATTCGTTTTGTCAGGGTAAAGACAATACGCATGTTCATTGACGACAAGTACACGGTTAAAACAACAAATTAATTTTCGATGAGGTAATTAGCGTTGCCAAATATCGTTAAAGATAATAAGGTGTCGATTTCAGAGAGAGAAACTTGTACTTTGCGGCTTTCCTTTGCTGTTTGGAGGATCAGCGGAGTGCTTTTAGTTTCAGCTTTTAAACGAAGATCTGGGGGTGGGTTTTGGTTTATACAGTGTCGGATAAATTTGCGCTCACGGGCAAACGCATAATAACATATCTTCGATACATACAATTTTAGATAGACAAGCGGGTCGCACACGCGATATGACAAGTATATGGTGAAAACAACAAATTAATTTCCGGTGAGGTAATTAGCTTTGCCAAATATCTTTAAGGTTACTTCAAACCTTCGCGGGGCTACATTGGTCGATATATTTTTGGTCAAGAAAATTAAAGTCCGCGAAGCTCAAGTTTACATACTGTGAACGCTAGGGGTTCGGTTATTTCATTGGCTAGCGGCTTGTCAAGTTGACACATTCCTCTGTGAAGGCGTGGTATGTTTATAAATCTTTAGAAGGCGAAAACTCGCACTCGTTTTTCGAGAGAATCCCTTCCCTTTAAATGAATTAATAGGGTGTGCAGATTTGACGGTTGTCCATGAAATTTGGTCAGAGCATTCACTGATAGATATGGAGCAAAAGCGTGTCGGCGAATTCCCTTATTTTAAATACTTTCCTCGTGGCAGCCTTTAATACAACAGGTTACGCTAATTTTTCGATAGTCGAACTTGACAGATCTATAAAAAGATAACCAATAGAAATAAAAGAAAATGCTGACACGTTTTTGGAGATTGAGGCTTTGTGATAAACACTGCACAGTTATTTTGCATGAACGATCGCATTTGATACCCGATTAATTCGCTGGAACGTCAGTCGGTCATTTTGGAGTTGACGGCCTCTGCCGCCTTTGGAAAGCAAAATCTAAAACAAAACATAATTTTATCGAATTCTACATTTTATAACCTTTCTGTTGATATAAAGTTTGTGGAGGTTTCCTTGAAAACAGCGCGCGTACGAATTTTTTTCTGGAGTACACCCGCGAAGGTTTGAAGTAACCTTCAAGATACAATTTTTAAACGTCATGGCTTCTGCATGCATTGCGTGCCGTTTATTATTCTGTGTGTTCTTTTCCTTTGTTGTTTCTGTAATATGCTTTGTTAGATATTTATTTTGGAGTGAACCTTGAAACTTCTTCACTTTCTTCTACACAGAAATTCGTTTTGCGGTTTTCTATTGCAGGAGTGTTTTTCTCTCGAGTCCTTAGTTTAACAAATAAATTTTGGATGTTAGCAGAAATTTATAAGAGTTTTAATAATTTGTTCTTATTGCCCGTTCACTCTAGAAGACGTCTTTATATACAAATCGTCTTTCCTAGGTTTGAAAAGATAAGATAAGATAAGAACTTTATTAACGTGTCGAAGTCGCTAGCATACAATGTATACTAATAAAACGCAACTGTTGGAATAATGAGTAAAATATTTTCGTTTCTTCTTTAGAACTGCTTGCGTTATTTTTGTCCGCGTGACCGAAGTCCTAACTGTAGCGCGAGCTACTGAATCACATAAGAACGTACGTCATATAGGTTTTTGAGAACTGAGTCTTCAACCAGGCACGAGCACAGTGGAATAAAATTCCTCACTGACCATATCGTTACACACCCTCTAAACCACCAGGGATCGACTCAAACTTGTACTGAATGGTCTGCACAGAGCTTGACTTCAATCAACAGATATATTGCTGAGGAAATTAAGTACGATTTTGTGTTGCTGACTCTGTCTTACTTTCTTTCAGATTCAGAAAACACTTCCTGACCATGAACCAGTCAGTAAGTCAATTAACAAACGAAGAACTAAACAGTGTAATGAACAAGTGGGAAAATGAGACTTTGGTTAAAATAGCTGACCAGGCTGAGGAACGAGGTCAAACCGAAGAACTAAATAGTTTAATGGACAAGATGGAAAATGAGACTTTGGTTCAAATAGCGACAAAATTATCGATTTAATGCACTAATTATCACGTTAGAATTCAATAAATTCGATCACTAGAACGTCCACGTTTCCATAGAGACATGGTGTGTCTTCCAAGAGCCCAAAACCTAGCATCTACTCATCTTCTTTACAATCCGATCGTCTTAGAAGTAGGGAAGCGGGAAGCAGGGATGGCGCGGTGATGAGCACGCTCACCTCCCTCCAATGTGACGCAGGTATCGATTCCGGCCTTGTGCCATATCTGGGTTGAGTTTGTTGTTGGTTCTCTCCTTGTTCCTACGGTTTTTCTCCGGGTTCTTCGGTTTTCCTCCCTCCACAACAACTAACATCTCCAAATTTCAATTAAACCAGGATAGAGGACCCGCATCAAAATCAGCTAAGACTGATATGGCTTTCTCTCTAAATATTGAAATTATTTCTGTCCAGACCTATGCGTCTTACCCGGTTACGGTAACTGTTAATCCCATCATGTGTAAATAGTTTGACAAGGTCCGG
>NW_028301553.1:13102500-13155000 GCF_042242905.1 Orbicella faveolata
GCGGTTACCATGGCAACGATACATCTGCGATCCAAATATGGTTGTTTTGTTTATCGCCCAAGGTAACCTACCTCCACACAAAAATTGAAGTGGGGTTAAAATTTTTCATTTCCAACTTTGCTTCACTTTCCTGGAGAATTGTTCTTAAAAGATTATATGGTATTCCACAGACGTCTCTCTTTTAATTTTAAAGGCTTCCTATTCAGACATACAAATTTTCAAAAGCTTTGCTCTCCTAAGACTGCAAAACAGTCCTGTTCTCGAAAGTGACCTAACATTTCTTTGCCTCTCTCCTCCCTTGCGGTACGTTCGCATCGACTCTGACGATAAGGGGGAGTGTGAGGAACCGTTATTTCTCGGGGAGGGTGACATGACAGATGCTGCAGTCGTTCTTCTCAGAAAGAAGATGAGCGGGAAGTACACTTTGTTTAAGGTACGCCACGATGTCTTGGCACAGCGGTTTTCCGTTATAGGTACATTACTTGCAAAAAATTGTGGACGGTAAAATTGCGAACGTTTTATTTCGGACACTTTTTGTTTCATTTTGGACAAATTTCAGACAAAAATTTCGGACAGTTTGCTGAAACATGGCTGAAGTAAGTTTACGCCAACAAAACACAAATTATACTGAAAAAATATATATGAAAATGATAGTTTTACTGCACCCTCGAGATTTTACAGATACACCATCAAGCCATTGCGTATTTCAAGCCTTGTCTCAACTAGAGTTCGATCCATAAAGTCGGGCATCAGTAAAGGAATTTAAGAGCTCTGGCACTAGTTGAAGCTTAAGAATTTCGGACGGTTTTATTTTCGGGCACTTTATTCGTCCGAAATAATTAAAATCGTCCAAAATTTTTTGCAAGTAATGTTTGTTGCTGTCGAGATGCTCAAAACCAAAACATATGTAGTCCGCAGGAAACCTATTCAATCGATAATGGTTATACTTCCTGCGGGTTCTTATCTCCCAATCACATTGCCAATAACTCTGGAACAAAGAAAACATCAAGTTTTCTGATCTTTTCTAAGTTTCGCTTTGTTCTGTCTCGCAGGAGCCACTGTACTTGGACATGTGTGTAATTTACAGAGATTGTGGTAAGTTGAAAAAATAGGTCCGCAATGCGTATATTTATATATAGAGATAGTCTTATTAGAAAAAACTGTTTTAATTGAGCAATTTGTAAGGGTTTAATCTCAAACTTATCAATAATTCATTCGACTCAATAAATAGGGGAGATCATAACCGTGACGTTGGTTGTGGTTTCCTCTGAAAAGATATATCATTAGAGACAGTGGCTCACCACATTTCCAAACTTTTCGAAGTTCATCAAAAATACTCTACTGTGAGTCGTATTTTCAACTTTCCTCTCAATATTTGGAAATGTGATAAAACACGGTCTCTCTTGTTTGACATATCACATGAAGTATCGCCTCTCATTGGCTGCATACTGTTTTATTTTGCTACAGAGCGGAAGGACGCCTTTGAGATCATGTCAATAGGCAAAGAGACGTACGTTTTCAGAGCATCTACCAGTCGCGAGTATCGAAGATGGCTGAAGTATCTCAGGCTTGAAGCAAAAGAACTTGGAGGATGGAAGAGACGACGTCACGGACTTCCCAATATCATGATCAAAAATCTGTACATCTATTCCTGTAATGATAGTATCCATGTAAACATTTGCTTCAACAAGTTGCAACCTCAACAAGCTGCGTGACAGCCCATATTTAGGTCGTCACGCAACGCTTCTTAACTGGGAGAATCGTTGCGTGACAATGACTACCTCATGACGAACAGATTGAAAAGTATACATAGAACAATCCCTCACGTACAACCCTTACTAGTCATTTCTTTTCCGACCATCTCGAAAATCGCGGAAACGCAAAAAACAAAAACAATAGAGAAAACAAACAAAGTCATGTCACTTGTCGCTTGTCACTTGCTAAAGAATATAATATATTTTGTGACTTTGCCCCATATACATTGCGCAGAGAGAATTATAAAACAGAAAAATGTAATATATTGTACAAATTTGTCATCCAAAATAAATTATGAATAGATTATCATGATAACTGCATAAGCGTCTCATCTTCGAGAACATGTGCAAATAAAAGACGTTTCCGATCCTACCAAAGTTAAAAAAGTTTGATGCCTTAAGCATTTCGATATTTAATTAAACACCTTTAAAATTTTTCAAAATAAACCCAACATGTGAATCACAGCTTTTCTCAAATGGAAGAGGTTTATCTGCATGTCTACTGTGTGAAAGCGTCAAAGCTACAGCTCATTATGATTAGCAAATATATCGCCGTTTGAATTTGTGAGTATCGAGACAAAACGGGTCCAGCTCCAAAATGACGAGATTGGGCTCTCTGAAGCTCATCGACCCAATGACCAGTTTCTAATGTTTTAGTATCGTGTTTTAATTCATCCGAGTCAAAGAGGTTTTCCCGAACAATTGTAGTGCGTTAAAAGGGAAGTGCATATACATTGTAATTCGCTAGAAATATTGGGAAATTAACAATTAACAAGCTAAACGGGAGCATTCAAAATGCTACAGAAAATCCACGTAGTACAAGACGGCAAAACTTAATTTCATAACAAAAGTTGCGAGGAAACGTGCGTGGGAACAACAGAAAGTTAGATACAAAATAATCTCTGGAAAAACCGCGAATCGCAAGAGGGCACTGAGATACATTGGAGGCGCCGGAAAAAGCGCAAAACAGAGGTCGCGTGATGTAAGTGAGGAACGTGCAATGAGAAGATCTCAATTACTGGATAAGAATACGCATAAAAACAGGCACAGATAATCAACACAGGATGCAAAAGAGCGAAGCACTTTGAATTAATGACCAGATATGTAGGGAAACGCGCACGAAACGAAAGTTCGATGCAATGGATCCTCTGGAAAAAGCACAAAAATGGCGAGTGCGTAATGCTTTGGAAGCGGGGGGAGGAGGGTGGAGGGGCTGACACACACTGGGGAACTTACGAGCTAATGGACAAGGGGAGACGTGAAAAGAGGCAAGAGATAATCAAATCAAACTGATGATCAAATTTACTAGGAGTAGCGCATTGAAAAAAATTTAAAGCTCTGGGATTGGCGCCAAAACAAGGAATACGGAAAGCGGGGTTGGGGGAGGAACACAACCGGGAACCCTCAAGTTAATAAACACAGAGACTAAAGAAAATTGTGGTAAGACGATGCAAGTTGAATTTCATGACCAAACTCGGAAGGAAACGCGTTAGAGCATTGGAACGGGAAAGGACAGTCAATGTAACCTCTGGAGCGCTAAAAGCAGGGAGAATCTGCGCTGTTAACATAAAGCCTGGGGAACTGAATTTTTCCGCGTTTTGAAAATTAGTGGGAAAGTATTCTCTCGTCAGTATGAATGATTAAGGGATCTGTATAGAGTTTTTAGGAGTATGTGTATTCTAATTCTTCCTCTTGGCCCGAGAACTATGGGATCATCTGTTCGCACCCGAGATGCATGGGACTATATGTGTGGGACCATCTATATCCAAAATTGTAGGGGGCCTATGTTTTTTAAAGTGGCCGTTGTAGAGAGTTGAGGGTTAGTGGGAGGTGCTACTGTACTCGTGGTTTGCACATGTCGTACCGTTAATTTTGCTTAACGGATTGATAGAGAAAAATTGACATTCTTCGCAATCTAGTGGGTTTACGGAGGCGGCTGAATACAGAGGTGAACAGGATTGCAGCTAGCCTGTGAATACTGTTGCCTTTGATACCATATAACCCAGCATACACTGAAAAGATCATTTATTTTTTTCCCCAAGATCTGAACCTATTAGGGGAAGAAAAAAACGCGCCGCAAAACTTGATGCTGGCACTTTGATGGTATTCCTTTCAACAGTTTCCTACAATCAAACAAGCAAGCAGTCATCCAGGAATTTGTCAGTTGGAATTTGCGGTTCTGCATTTATAATGTTCGCAAGAAGATGTGCGGAAGTTTTTCGTTAATGGTGGAATTTGGTGATCCATAGTTTTTGGGGACGGCTTGCCCTCTCCCACCCCTTCCACGTGCTGCGCAGACACCCCCTCTCCCCACCTCTCCTTCCCGTCTGCAAACGGCTTTTTCCCTCTGATCTTTGCGAGCGCAGTTAGTCTCCGCCATCTTGCACGTGTGAAAGGTAAATAGTGGAAAATTGTGTTTACCGTAATTTCAAAGGTTTGTCCAAAGGCTTGCGTCAGTGGGTTGATGTTACCTGATCTGAGGCATAAGCTAAATTTCCTTACTTTTTCAGTTTTTTTTTTTACATGTTGAAGCCATATTGTGGAATGAGGAGATGTGTTTGAAGACCTCCGGAGGAATGGACGCATAAGGTAAGCTTTTTAACTACCTTTAATATTTAATTGAGAGTTATCGGACTAGGTAATAAGACAGGATATGAACGTGACATTTGTGCCCATCAGAGATTATTCTGCGTTATCAGGGATAAATAAACCAACAAACCTTAAGCGCAGTATTTGTTGAGATGTCCCCATTAGAGATGGGTCTGTTTACATCAAGCTGATTAGGTAACTTTTAAGTTACCTAATAAAGCTGTAATATTTGACTTTTAAAATCAGAATCGTCACTTGTTTCTCTGTTTGGATCTGCTACAGGCCGTATTTTGTACAGATTCTTAGTTCTTAGATAATTTATAAAGGGAAGCAAAAGAGGCTCTTGTTTGGATCATGTTGGTGTATTTGATTTGCAGACTGCAGACTGCAGACTGCAGACTACACTTAAAGCTAAATGGCACTCCAGTTAGTCTGAACATCACTCAGGCTAGCCTGAATAGTTCTCACATTAGCCAGACGAGTGTTTACATTGTTTACGGTTTGCTTTCAAAAATGGAAAGGGGAATGCAACACAACATAGTTGTATTATGCAGCTATCAATGTTATGCCTGAGAAGGGGGTGGGGGGAACCACGGGATAGGGTGGAGACTTTGATCAGAAACAAAAATTTGGAATCAAACTTCCTAACCCTTGGGATAAGATTTCAATTCAAAGTTCCTCACCTGGGGAAATGGTTTTGAGTTCAAGGTTACCCACCAGGCCGAGAATTTCAAGCCATCTGAAGTAAAGAATATGTACTTGCATTTCACAAGACTTTTTCATTGATCATGCTGCCCCAGTGAAAGGCAGTGGGGAGGCTCTACTCTCTTTATATGTAAAATTTATATACTAATACAGCTGCAAAAACAAGCTTCAATAAGACTTTGTTTTCTTTAATAATTTGCACTCAGCTGATGAATTCACAAACCCAAAATATTACCACACACTATTCTAGAGTCAACATGTACAGTCATTCTAGTTTTTCATAGAATCTAAAAATTTCAATTATGAATGTTAAAGTTTATCTTGGTTCTTTCTTCAAGTCATTATTGGCCCACTTGCTGTAGTTTCAACAAAGTGCAGTACTCTTCAATGAATTTATCTTACCTTTCGTTCCTCCAGTTTATTGCAACTGGAAAGCGTAGAAAACATGCTCAAACTCCTGGGAATTCTGGGTACTTTCAAGATGGTGGAGCACTTGTATCCAAGCTCCCCGCATTCAAAACCCTGGTCGCTTTCGTCGTTTTAACATTGTTCAAACTTCCTGACCCTGGAGCCAGCATTTTTTTAGCATTGTTCAAACTTCCAGATCCCAGGGCCAACATTTATGTTCAAAGTTTGCTAAAATTCTCCACGTGGGGTGCGCACAGACGTTCAAAGTGCCCACCTCGTCCCCCCCCCCCCCCCCCCTCGGGCATAACACTGATAGCTGCATTAGTTAAAAACTGTGCAGTCTGCAGTCTGCAAATGTGTACCAAAGGCACCCACAGTAGAGTGTCAACCAGTGTATTATATTTGCAGACCCCAGTTGCAGACTACACTTAGGCCTAAATAGCGCTCAGTTTAGCCTGAATAGTGCTCAGGTTAGCTTGTTTACAGGTAGCTTTTGGTAACAGAAATGGAAGTACAATATTGGGTTAGAAATCTCCAGTCTGCAGCCTGCTGTCTACAGTCTGCAATCTTCGGATGTCATATACTGAGTGTCAAAGGATATCAGTGATCAACGTTCAATCAAGATTACCCTACAAAGGTTGGTGCAGCTACATGCAGACTACTCTAAACTGTGGAAGAATTCAAAATGGCAGGAGCCAAAAGCTTCTTCTTGTTTTCAGTAACTTCACCCTTGTACATGTCATCTCCCTCCTTAGGTTTTAGGACTTTGTTTGTCTAAGCATCCAAACACCATTTTCTCCTGAAGCAATACAATAACACAAGCTTGGCTTACATGTAGTACTGTTGCAGAACCAGCTAGGAAAGCAGACTTTTAGTGAAGAAGTGGTAAGTTCTCCGATCATTAAGCACCTTGATTAAGTTTACTATGATACAAACAAACTTTAGTAGATGTTTTAATTTTAGCAATAGGAATAAGCTTAACCCCAATTCTATATGGATTTCTTTTAAAAGTCAGTGCTGTGGTCCAAGAAAATTTACTAGGAGCCTAAAGGTGCCCAGCACATCAGCTTATATGAAAAAAGGAAGTTTTTCCAGTCACCCAAAGGCAGAAGTTAGTCACCTGTGGCACCCGGGCACTTCTAGAGCACAGCCCTTGAAGTACACTTTGATGGCATGAAAAATATTAGCTAAAACTGTCCAAATGCACAGCTACTCAAACTGAAGGCAGAAGATCCAATACAAAACTAGAAATACCTCAACAACAAACACTTTGTGCTTGTGTCCTTGTCACTGCTTCAGGGGGTGTCTGGAAAACCCGAATTGTGAATAGCGAATAGTCATGAATAGCAAATAGCGAATAGTCCCGAATAGTGCAAATAGTCTCGAATAGTACGAATAGTGGCGAATAGTCGCAAAAAGTGGCGAATAGTGACGAATAGTCGTCAATAGTCACCACTTTAGATCTAATATCCCGCGTTAATTAATTATCCAAATAAGCAACAGAATTTCTGTGAATTTATTACCTTTTCTTCTCCGGACTCAGGCTAGGGCTGTCCATCGCCGACATTAAGAAAACAGAAAACACAAGGATAACCTAATATAGATGTAATTACACTTTTGGGGTGGTTAAAACAGAAGAAATTATGTTTAGAAACACCTTTTGTCCTGTTAAGCGTCTGTGCTTTTTAGCGGGAAAATCCCATCCTACATTGCTGCAAGGTTGACTGCGAGATACTGGGTACCCTATTTGCTATGATTTGCCACTATTTGCTACTGTTTGCCACTATCCGAGATTGTTTGCCACTATTCGCACTATTCGAGACTATTCACACTATGCATACTATTCGCTATTCATTATTCAGGACTATTCACTGTTCGCTATTCAGGACTATTTGCTATTGACTATTCGGATTTTCTGGACACCCCTGCTTCAGGCGTCAACCGTGTGACAACTTGATGACTCCGGTGACACTGCCGTCTGTCAGAGCTTAATAATGACTTTGTGTCAAAGAATCAATTTTTTCCAATTAATTTTTTTTCATATTTTTTTCATGAGGTCTCAACATGGTCTATCTGACAATTAAGAGAAATCTTGTTCTTTAAAATTGCCAATTTAACCCTTTGATACCAAACTTTTGCCAAAAATACCGTTTTTAACTGTTTAGTCAGGTTTTTTGGCTGCCATGACACTAAATAAGCCTAGTAAGTTTTGCTAAGAAAGCTTTCTTTTACCAAAAGGAGAGATTTTTTGAGGATTACGTACAAAATTGAGCAATATTTCAATTCCAGGCATACGCATAAGCCAAATTTTTTTTTTTTGGCCATTAACCGTTCTCAGTTTTGTTTGCTGCCCCTTTCCTTTCTTTTTTTCTCAGCCCTTTTACTCTGGCTACCTTTTGCATTGCACGTTCTTGCTGTGAAAAGTTCAATGTTAATTACAGGCGAAGCCTAGAAATGGACCTTGATCAATCATAGGCGTAGTGGACCATTTTACCACCGGTTTTGCACCAAAACTGATAAGTTAAATGTTGTTTTTCGATTTGCGATGTCAGAATGTCATCGATATCTAAACCTGACCATTGTACGGAGAGCCTAGCCTAGTCTACTATCTGCTTATCAAGAATATCTGATGACATTTAAATTGATGATGTCACAAGCGATACAAAGAGCACCGACGACCATTAATTACGCATATATGCATAATTGGGGCTCAAAGGGTTAACAAATAGATTCCATGTTCCTGTGCATCTGTTCAGTAGTAGATCGCAGATGAAGTCAAAATGCGGTAAAAAATATACGGTGTATGAGATGATAGTTGAGTGTGCATGAGGTGATAGTTGAGTGTGTCACTGATGTTCTTACCACATTTTGATGTCTTTTGTGATCTTTTACTGAACAAGCACAAGGCAACAATCAGTTTTAAACAGTGGAGAAGCCAAGAAGTGTTTTAATAGGTCCATTCGATCAAAAGTAAGACTAATCAAAATGTGAGAATAATTTGATTTACATAATTTAGGTTATATGGACACCTGAAGCAAAACTGTCAATGGTTAAAGTTCTATTGGTTCTAAAGTTAAATAGATCAGTCAGGGGGTTATGAGACAATACTAAAACAAACATTGAGTTCCCAGGGTAATAATATTATAAAAAGAAAGTGAAGAATGATCATCGCAGTAAATTTTCCAATTTAAGCAATTGGAAAGAAGAACTGCGGTAGTAGATGAAAGTGAAGAACGATCATCGCAGTAAATTTTCCAATTTTTTCCGCAGTTCATATATGAATTATTTCACATAAACTTCACATCATTTCGCTCCTCACAGGAAGATATGAACTCAATTAAGTGGCCTCGCTCCCAATGTATGGCTTCATAGCTCAGTTGGTAGAGCATCACACCGGTATCGCGGAGGTCACGGGTTCGAATCCCATTGAAGCCCTGATTTTTTCAGGCTTCTTCTTTCCAATTGCTTAAATTGGAAAATTTACTGTGATGATCATTCTTCACTTTCATCTACTACCGCAGTTCATATATGAATTATTTCATATAAACTTCATATCATTTCACTCCTCACGGGAAGATATGAACTCAGTTAAGTGGCCTCACTCCCAATGTGTGGCTTCATAGCTCAGTTGGTAGAGCATCGCACCGGTATCGCGGAGGTCACGGGTTCGAATCCCGTTGAAGCCCTGATTTTTTCAGGCTTCTTCTTTCCAATTGCTTAAATTGGAAAATTTACTGTGATGATCATTCTTCACTTTCATCTACTACCGCAGTTCATATATGAATTATTTCATATAAACTTCACATCAGTAATATTATAATTGTTAAATGGGAATTGGCTGAACCAGATAGCTATGTTTTTTTAGGTCCAAACTTGTGTGCTTCAATTTAACCTGATATATTAGACAGATGAATCAGTTTGACCATTAAAACTAATGTTCTTTTTTGCTTGATCAAGGGATCTGTAACACTGGGAAGATAAGAGGAGAGGGATTGGGACTTACATGAAGACCCCTAACAATTTGTGGAAACTCAAATTAAGCATCGTATCTTAACGATCACTGAGCTGGACTATCAGACAGCAGTATGGTAAGTGCACATATTGGCCTGTGATCACAGAGGTTACTGGGAACATTTCAGTTCTAGATGTACAATATGACAAAAAAGATTAGTCTAACATCAGAATCACACTAACAAGATATTATCTAAGAAACTTGTTTAGGAACTTGGACGTTTTGCATGTACCAAGTGGACCTTTTGAACAAGAAATACGTGTAAATTGAAAGAACTGGCCCAGATTGGGATTGGTTCTACCCAGCAAATTCTCTTTCTGAATTTTTTGATTGGTGAAGCAAAGAATTGGTCCCACATACACACACACAAAAAAACAAGTTACAAGAAACGACTCCTTTTTTGGAGTCTGGACTGTTTGTATGTGCTGAATGGATCTTGAGCTTTGAACAAGAGATGGGTGTAAGAACCGACTTGTAAAAGGGTTGGTTCCACGTAGCAAATTCTCTTGGACCTCATTTTCTTGATCTGTGACGTGCATGTAGAGACCTGGTCCCACAAAAAAGGTGGAAAATGAGAACTTGTTTCGGAACCTGGACTGTCTGCATGTGCTGCATGTGTTGAGCTTTGTACAAGAGATATCTTGGGTAAAAGAACTGACCTGTAAAAGGGTTGGTTCCACCCAGCAAATTCTCTTCCTGAGTTTCGTGATCTGTGAGGCCCAGACTTGGTCCCATAAGAAGCAGGTGAAAATAAGAACTTGTATTGGAGCCTGGACTGTCTTCATGCACTGAATGGATCTTGAGCTTTGTACAGGAGATGGGTGTAAAGACTGACCTGTAAAAGGGTTGGTTCCACCCCACAAATTCTCTTCCTGAGTTTCTTGATCTGTGATGCAAAGACTTGGTCCCACAAAAAAGATACAAAACAAGGACTTGTTTTGGAACCTGGACTATCGAATGGATTTTGGCTTTTTACAAGAGATCGGTGTAAGAACTGACTTGTAAAAGGGTTGCTTCCACCCAGCAAATTCAGATTCTGTGAAGAGCCCAAAGATCGTCTACGTAGGAGGTTAGAACAGAAATCTAGTTACCCATTTATACTCCTAGGCTGAGACAGCCACTTTCTGAGAGTGAAGTGTCTTACCAGAGTACGCTGGCCAGGTTCCTTGGATTAGGAACCAGTTAGCACACCATGCCAGCCATAGATCCTTTGCGTAAATGGCGCCTAAATTTGAATAACAATAGTTTATACATCCTTAGCCTCGTACTCATTTTTCAAGACAAAGGATTTTTTTACATGAATGCGAGGCTAAGGATGTATAATAAGTATTGTTATTTAAATGTGGGCACCATTTATGCAAAGGGTCTATTAATCATTTGATCTTAGTCTTTCTGGTCTTTCTCTTTTTCAGGTGGAGACAAATCAGAACAAAGCAAGAAGAGGATGAACACATTCACCATCATTCAAGATGGATGATTTTATCGCAGTCCAGGACCCAGGTAAACACGTGTTCTTATGCACAAAACGTAAGCTAGCTCAGATTCTCAATTATTCTCCTGAAGTTGGATCTGAGCGCACTCTTGACAACTGGCACAGCTGTCTAAATTCCATACTATTTTTAGATTAATCTACCTTGAAAGGAGCTATATTGAGTCTGTTTAATTATCTTTAGTTGTTTCACTGTGATTTCCTTCGTTTCGACATGCTCCGAGTAAAATATAATAGCCGAACGCTCGCATGTGAACAAAAACAAAGGTGTGTCTGACTAGGGCCCTTTAAGTAGAATTTTCTGTCGTTCGCTGATTCTTTTCGGGAGGGTGGAGTAAATAAGTATAATAATTTTTCAGCGGATTAGCTGCGATTGAATCTCGTTTTCGTTCACTTTTCTTATGATAACATAACTCAGGAGAAAATGCGTGAAAAACTATTCAAAATATAGAAAGAATCCCCTTGTTTTTTCGAGTTATGGGAACGCGAGGCACAAGCGAATGTTTCCACGTCTTTTTCGTGTTCGTCAAACTTTCACAAGTGTTTCTGTAATTTGATAGAAACACGGAGAAAGTGTTTTATATTTCGTTGCGAAAATGTTGCGAGAGTAAGAGAGGAAAATTATTCGTTTGTTTCGGTTGATCAAAATGTAAATTTTCTTTGCTCGTGCCTTCATTGTTCTATAGGGCCTTGGTCACTTGTGGTCACGTGACAAAGTAAACGCGATTGCTGTTTGAGAATGTTAGAAACGTTTTGGAATAATTTAAGAACTATGGCTCCTACTGTGAACACAAAAAAATAATAATCGTCCAACGTGGATATTTTGGTAACCTTGCTTAGCTGCTGTCAAATAATTATAAATTTAATCCGGTTGAATTATTCATACCTTCATCTCAATGCTGATTTACCGCCCTGACTGAGTTGACTTGTAGTCAGTCCGAGAAATCACTAGTCAACCACGGACAGTTCCTCTTTGTTTGTTTATTTTATGATTTTTTTTTAAAATTCTATCTCAATTTTGAAAGGGGTACAAACAGTAAACAAGCGCGTCCATTGAAAAAAGAAAATAATAGTAAAAATATAAAAAGAAAAGAAAAAGGAAAAAATAAAGATCCGAGCTGTATTTGAACCTGTGACCGTCTTGAATTTCAGATTGGATAGCGACAGTGATCTCCACTACACCACGCAGTACACATCTGATTATCGACACAAATAATTCATCAAATATCACAGCTTCTGCCTATTTAGCATTTGAATGCTGCAAGATTTTTTGTGAATATGTCGTTGATATCTTGAAAGTTTTAAATTCAGAACCAAGGATAAATTTTGGCCTAAATTATGCGTTTGCAATTTAACAAAATTTTGCGGCTTTCAAAAAAGTACGATTGGAAATGGTTCCTGGTCGTCGCCTTTCGTGACACTTCCGATCGTTTATCGACATGAAGGTGACTATGTTATATACACGTAAGTGCATGAGAGATTCAGTGCACCCGACAGTGTAAACGACAGAATCAAACTATTGTCAGTACGTGGAGGGGAACTTTTCTTTTAAGAAGAGACTTTTCTTCGGGAGCGTTTCAGTTACTTTTGGTGGGGGCCGGGGTTGGGGGTATGGGGGAATGGGGGGGGCATCCTTTCTCAGAGGATTTGTTTAAAGTGCCCCTATGATCAAATTCTCCGTATCCATTTTTTTGTTTTACATTTTTTAACACAATAGGTCTTTCCTAGATATGTTGCCATATTTCAGTCTATCACGAACATTAGGACTCACGTTTTTTGGACCTTCATTTCCGAGAATTTACGGCCGCCATTAATTTTCCTTATTCCAAGTCTTGGTCGAGAATTTGAGTAAATGACGTCATTTACTCAAAAATACCACACGGGTTAAAATTATAATAACAAATAGTAGAATTCTACTAGTATACTAATGCAAATGCTGCAATCTGATTGGCTAAGCTACTCGTATACTATACAACGACAACAACAACTTTATTATGACTCCCATAAAAATTATTTACAATTTTACAGAAATATATACACATTAAGTTAAAAAAGCTTGACAATAGTAACAGCGCGAACGCGCAGATAGCCTGGACTAATCTAGGCGGGCCACATCTATATTTATATTAGACCATTAATACATAAATAAGATTGTTATGCAACTAGTTATAGAAGGATTTACAAAACCGTTTAATACAAGTACATTTACATGTTTTGATTGACGCTAGGAGCTATGATTTACTAGAGATAAACTAAACTATGGGTTGAAATTAATCAAGAACTAAATTTAAGAACTTGAGTCAGGGTGTCGACTTCAACATAGTCATCCCTAACTGAAAAAGTCTCGAATAAAAATCTACGAATTGTTTTCTTAAAGATTGGTTTAGATAAATCTCTCCAGTCTGGAGAAATTTGATTCCATAATATCGCTCCAGTTCTCGCAAAATGAGCGTTTGAAAATTTCCGACTTAACTCCTTTCCCAAGATAATTCCCTTTTGCGGCATGCCTTGTGTTGTACCCATGAATTTCATTTGACCTAGTGAAAAGAGCTCTAATAGGCGAAGGAGTTAATTTTTTTCCAAATATCATGCATGAGATTCACAATCGCGTCAAAATATAATATATATTTACAGGTAAAATCTTTGATTGAATGAAAAGAGGAATAGCATGAGCATCACTGGGCGCAAAATAAATCAGTCGAAGAGCTCGTTTTTGGAGAACAAGTAGTTTGCCAATGTACGACTTGGCTGCGCGACTCCATACACAAATCCCATAGGATAAATATGGCAGAATAAGCGAGCGATAAATCATTAAAAGAGTTTCAGTTGGAACAAGGTGTCTTAGTCTGGCTAGAATTCCAATAGTCTTACTTATTTTCAACAAGTGGTGCTTCCACTTTAGGTTACAATCAATAAGAATTCCCAGAAATTTCACAACATCTTTATGATCTAGAGAACAGAATTTATTGGCTCTGTTATCATACATTTTGATACTAATTTCCTTATTAATCTTCTGGCTCGGACAAAAGATAACAAAATTGGATCTCTTGATATTTAGAGTAAGCTTATTTACAATTAACCACTCCGAAACTTTACTCAACTCTGAGTTAACTACTTGTTCAAGTACTTTTAAATTTTTGTGAGCAAATAGGATAGTGGTGTCGTCCGCAAAAGAAAGAAATTTAATTTATCAGAAGATTTATGAATATCATTAATATAAATAAGAAATAAGAGAGGACCCAACACAGATCCCTGGGGGACACCACAAGGATTTAGTTCTTTAGGTGAGACATGCCCATCGATTTGGGTTACTTGGGATCTTCCCTTAAGATAGGATAACAACCATTCTAGTATAATTCCTCTGATTCCATAGCGGTACAACTTTTCTAATAGAATTTCATGAACAACTGTGTCAAACGCCTTTTTCAGATCGATAAACACTCCAGTAGAGAACATCCCTTTGTCCATGTTGTGTTGGATCCTATTTACTATATCAATTAATACATGCTGTGTGGATTGTTTCTCTCTAAAACCGTACTGTGACTCATAAAACAGACTTTTTATCTCAAAGAACGATTTTAAGCGCTTGCACATTAGTCTTTCAAGCATTCTGTTGAATATAGAGAGCAGCGATATAGGACGATAATTGTTGGGGTCGGTATCCTCACCACTTTTGAAGACAGGGACCACTTTAGCTAGTTTTAATTTACTAGGAAAGGTTCCCTCAAGGATCGAAGCTCTCATTATTTCCATTAGTGGTTGACTAATAAAACATTTTCCAACTTTTAAAATACTAACAGGGCACGAGTAAACTCCATGTGACTTGGTCGAAGGTAATAGCGATATCTCCGATTCTACTTCACCAAGAGTGACAGGATCGAAATAAAAGGTCTTTGGATTATTAACAAGAAATTCCAAAAAATTGCGTTCCGAGTGGGGTAGCTAAGCAGCTAAAGCTGCTCCACATGAAGCAAAGTGTTTGTTCAGGATGGAAGGTAATTCCTTCTGATCGTAGATTAAACGACCTCTGCTTTCATGATTTTTTTCATTTTTTTTTTCCTTCCGCGATTAATGAGTTCACTTATACCTGCCCAGGTCTTTTTCATGCTGGAAATATTCCATTGAAAATAGTTATGAAAGTATTGTTTCTTACTTAGGCTAATTAGAGTTGCAATTTTATTTCTATATAGTCTATATTGATCTTTAAAGGTAGAATGGTATTGGCTGTTCTTAATTTTGATTGATTTCCTTATACCCTTGGTAATCCATGGTTTAGAAAGTTGTCTTGCTCTGCGTTTTGAGACAGTTTTAAAAGGCGCGTGGGTGTTAACTATCTTGTTGAGTTTATTGTAAAATTTTGAAAACAATTTATCGGTGCTCATATTTGGTGGAGAAATTATTTCATTCCAGTCAATATTTGAGACCTCCGCTAAAAATTTAACTTCCGAAAAGTGCGGAAAATCACGGACTTTTTTAAAATCCGTTAACACTCCTTTTCATTAGGTTATTTGACATTACACAGAACTGCGAAAAGTGACCACTGATATCTAAAATTATATTACCACAGGATAAGAGATTGGTTGTATTATTTACAAGTATGTTATTAATTAGGGTAGCGGAATTTCCGTAAACTCGGGTAGGTTTATCTATTAAGGGGATAAAAGAATAGCTCTGTAACGAGAGTAGAAAATTATGCGCATAATCGCAGCTTTCAGATTTGAGGAGGTCGATGTTGAAGTCGCCAGCTATGTAAACAGTTTTCTCAGGCATTAAACCGTTCAACCGTTTCATTAAAATAAGAAAGAAAACTCTCCGGAGGATTGTGTTGTCTATACAATACGCCACAAATAACATTCTTTTTGTTTGGAACAAGAATTTCTGTCCACAAGGCCTGGAACGCCGGATTAGACGTCCTTTCAACTACGGTATAATCAAGATTCTCATTGATATAAATTCCCACACCTCCAGCAGACAGAGGTGTCGGGACATACTCAAAAACATAGCCTCTAATGTTTGGATTAAAATCAGTTTCCTTTAAATTCATTATTCTGGTTTCAGTCAATGCAATTATGCTGAACTAAAAATCTAAAGAAGTGAGTTTGGAGACTTTCAAGATTTCTTTTTAAGCTCCTAATTGTGGAAAATAGAGAACCCGCTATTTTTACAATGAGAGCTATGCAAAGAGCATTTGTGGTTATAAAAACTATTTGGGGAATAATACAAACTTCGAATGTGTTGATTGAGGATGTTAGAATCGGGGTTGATCGAAGTATCTATGCCTGTATTTAGAGAGAAAAGGTCGAGATCATGTATACTGTGCAATTTCTCAAGGTAAGTATTAGGTGTGCGAGAGATTGAAGCGCTGTTATTGAACAGGCCATGGGCGACAGCAATATTTGCACCATAACTGAATAAGGTAATTCGCGAAAAAGGTTTCTGTTCACATTAATTTTTCTAGAGACTTGTCGATCAGAAGCCATCATTAAAGGATAACAGACACCTTATTGGAGTGTCAGCCATTAGAGTGCAGTAGCCGTGGATCGTCCACGAAATGCGACTTTTTTTTCTCGTTTTTCCGAAGTTTTGGAAGAAAGTTTAGATGTAAATAGATAATTAAATTCCTGAGACGACTAAAAAACAGGAAATTGATGGTTTCTTGACTTTAAAAACTTGAAATTATTGAAAAACCGGGTGCGCGCGCGTAAACAACTGCAAATTACCAAGGACAATTCAATACGTGCGATTTTGTTAAAGCCTGAAGTTCAATAATGCGGAGAAAAATAATTGGGAACCGTTATTTGCGTTAATTTCAGTTAGGAGTCTACTAAAACAATTCGCTCTCGATTTCTAGGAGGTGATAGTTGATTCGGCCTTCGGCCTCATCAACTATCACCTCATAAAAATCTCGAGCTCATAATCTAATTGTTAATTAGTATAGAAAAATTGCACGAATATAAGAGCCAAAGTTTTTGTTATTCTTTACGGGAATTGCTGTACTAATCGTTATTATAATTTCAACCCGTGCGGTATTTTTGAGAAAATGACGTCATTTACTCCAATTCTCAACCAAGACTTGGAACAAGGAAAGTTAATTGCGGCCGCAAATTCTCGGAAGTAAAGGTCCAAAAAATGTGAGTTCTGATGTTCGTAATAGATTGAAATTTGGCAACATAATTAGGAAAGACCTATTGTGTACGAAAATGGATGTCGAGAATTTGATCATAGGGGCACTTTAATCTGCAGTGTGTATTTCAACAGATCTTTGCATCCTTCATCATTTCTTTTTCTGGCTGGTGGAATTCGTGAAACATGTATTTTACTGAGAACTTAGGGAACTTTTTTGTAGTCACGTGACAATCTAGACGTGATTGGTACCACTGCGTCGTCTTGCAAAACTTATCTTCACTGTTAGTCTTGCTGCGATTTCATTTTACCTTGGTGAAAGAATTAAATGTCTGTTCAATATGTCTTGACGAAAATATTTATACTTAGAAGTTAGGTGGAGAAATTAATTAGTTAAACAAGAACATGCTATTTTAGGCGTTGCTTATATCTTTTCCCGTTCTTTAAAAGTTTTAAGCGGTCAAAACAGTGAACAGGCGCATCCAAAAACAAAACAAGAAGGCAAAAAAGAAAAGTTCCGAGCCGTAACCGAACCTGTGTTCATCTAGACTGTGGAGCGGGAATGATCTCCACAAAACTGAATCAAATAGCGTTTGTTTGTTTTCCATTTCGTTTTGTTTAGCTTTGTTTTGGTTCCTTTTATTACTGCAATGTAGTTTTCATTATGTTTCAAAATGGAAAGGAAAGCCAACATTTGCTACGAGACTTTCTGTCGAAAGTTCCTCCGGCCAATCATGGATCTTAAGCTTGACAAAAATATAAGAGATTAAAGGCCGCCGCACATTAGCCGATTTTTTTGTCGGCCGACAAAAAATCTTCACTTGTCGGCTAGTGTGTGGTGAATTCAGACAAGTCTGCGACATGATCGGGGATTGTCGGGCGATATCTGGCAGTGCTAGATCTCAAAATGTCTTGTCGGGCCTTGTCAGCTAGTGTGCGGTGGACCAAGACAATTTGTCGGAGCTCGCGCGCTCCTCAACCAATTAGGAAATGTCACGAGAGTCACGTCAGTGAAATAAGCGCCATCTTGATTTTGGATGACTCGGCCCCAAGCCCCAAACCTTAACAAAGTTAGACACAACAAGCAAGCATGGCCCAGTACTTTAGTCTTTGGTTGTGATTCATTCTCCGGCACACAGCTTCCACACTTCCCCTCGGAACGAGCTACTTCATTCATGATTCTTAAGGCAATAGATCACTAACAAGTCACAAGTATACAATCAGCCTTAAAATAAGAGAGGAAGCGGGTACAGTGATTACATTGGCCCAATGAAAATAGAGGTTTCAGCAATATAACGTCTTACTGATGGTGTTTTGAGCTTCGTCTAACGAGATCTAGTGTGTGTGCTACCCTTTATGTTAAGCTATTACTCCTTTTAAATACCGTAAATCTTCGCATTAGCGCCCGGGGCGCTTATTCAAGGTGGGGCGGGGGGCGGGGGGGGGGGGGGGGGGAGGGAGCGCTTATTTAATTTTTCCTAAATCGTAGCCTGACATGATCATTTTTTTAATATATCATCTGCGCACAAACATCAACATAAGCTGTTTATTGACATAAAAAGCTGATCCTAAAGCTTAAATTGCGGCACCGTTAGTACTTAACGTGTTCACTAAACGTGTTCACAAACTGAAACAATGTACAAATCTAATACTACATGACGAAAACTATACACCCTTTGTCTCATTACTCGTCCACAAAATGGGGGAAGGGGAGTGGGGCGCTTATTCGAGGGGGCGCTTATTTTAAATTTTGGCCGATAGGAGGGACGCTTATTCGAAGGCGGCGCTTATTCGAGGGGGGCGCTAATTCGAGGATTTACGGTATTTAATGAATTTTTAAGATTACGAAGCATTTACCAAATGGTGCTTAAAGGAGCTGTGTCACGAATCTAAGCCAAATTTTGACATTCGAAAAATGGCCGCCAAATTGAGTGAAATATAAAAACTGAAGAAATGAAACGCTGTTTTAAAGGCTTATGGAATTGTGCCTTCGAAAAAAAATTTCTCAAGTTTTCAAAAACCTATATTGAAACGGATTGCGATATAGGTTTTTGAAAAACTGTTAGACATGAACAGCTTTTAAACTTAATCTCGTTTGTTTGTTACCTTTAATTACAACGCCCAGGAATTTGTTTGTAATGAAGCTATGGTTTTGTCAGTTAGATCTATAGCGTTTAGATATAGTGTTTCATAGCGAGTATTTGGCTAAACGAAATAATATAGACAAAACTCAACTGTGACACAGTCCCCTTTCTGTGTTATCTTTTGTTTGTTCGTAATGAAACGACACATTATTCGTAAAATAGTGATAGGCAATATTGCTGTAACTGAATTCTGAGAAATTGTTTTTATTTATTCCAGGTAGGACGCTTTTTCAGTCACAAAGAGCAGCTGAGGCCTGGGTAGACTGTTAATAACCTCAAGATGAATTGATCATACACCATGGTGATGCCTGAGAGTGACTAGCCGATAGGTTTTATAATTATGTCTACCGAATAGTGTATGTACCGGTGACAGGTTAGATATCTCTTACTTCTAAGAAATAGTTTTTGGAATCGGACTGTGTGGCAAACAGTATTTTAGTGGAGTCATGGCACTATAGTCGAATTACCTACCAAAAGAAGGAAACTTGAAAACCGTAAGGGGAAAAACCCGGCTGGCTACCTCAGAGAAAAAAATAGGCTTTCATTTTAGCCTGGTAAAAACTCGCGGGATGAAATTAGTGTCGAATATTTTATTCCCTGTGGTGCAAGTTTCAATGGCTCCTTGTGAAAGAAAGAAGAAAATTTCAATTTTCTTTACTTCACTATTGCCAATCGAGTAGGGACAAAAGTTGCTCCTGTGCCGATGAATTTATTTGGTTTGTAAGCCGCGGCAATGAAAAGGATGACGCATTTTCTCACTAAAAGTTAATGTTTACTATCTGGAATATCCGCGAAGTTCATAGTCATTCAAATTGTTTATTCCAAAAACAATGCAAATGGTAACTTTATCGAATGTCATTCTGTGATCATTATGATTTACATGTTACTGTTGTTGTTTACGTACAGCGCGGCTAGCTTAAAACACTTCAATCTTTTGTGCTTACTTTTTGTAGCAAATCGCGAATAGAAGTTTCTAAGTTTATTTAGACTTAGTGGCAGTTATGTGTTGAAAGAATTTTTAAATCTTCTTGAAGTCTATTAATTATTCGTAAACTTTGTAGTTGTCGAAGGAAAACAGCGGCGGTATATAATTGTTTTATTTTTCTAAAAGGTTTAGTAATAAACTCTGTCGCGGGTCATTAGTTCATAATCTAGTTCCACATATTGTGATTATCGCGTTAACTCAAGAAAGTCGTAGCTATTAGAGGAAAATAACACAGGGCTCGTAAATGAAGGTTTTATTATGATCAGAACATCTTCAGAATATGGCGCAGGTAAGAAGACGAAGAGTTAGGGACTTAGCTTGTACGTGTACACTGTTGTTTATTAAACGCGAAAGATCTGCTCTGTAATATTAATCTTTATTGGTTTATTGGTTACACAATAAATTGACTTAATCATGTTACAAACTTGTGTCAGTTTACTGAAAACCATGCTCACAAGACTCTTGGAAGGAAGGCAAAAATTGATGTGGAACACCGCCACCTCCCCGCCTCAACCACTATCTAGCATTTCTTTTATACTTATAGCAAGAGTTTGGTCCACCCATCCTTGTGGTACAGTAGCCTCTAATACGCATGCGTACTAGGTGAGTGTCCCAGTTACAAGAAACGTAATGTACTGTACGTCGTGACTGTATGTAACTGATAACTTCGCTGAAAAAACTTCGGATTCCCAACACGAAGTTATCGGTTACTTACAGTCACGACTTACAAGTAACTGATGCCTCCGTGTCGGGAAACCCGAAGTTTGAACTTCGGCTTAAACCGACACGAAGTTATCAGTTACATACAGTCACGACGTACAGTACATTACGTTTCTTGTAACTGGGACACTCCCCTAGTACGCATGCGTATTAGAGGCCACTGTACCACAAGGATGGGTGGACCAAACTCTTGCTATAAGTATAAAAGAAATGCTAGTTAGTGGTGGTGGCGGGGAGGTGGCGGTGTTCCACATCAAATTTTGCTTTCCTTCCAAGGTTGACAATTTTTCTTTGGCCACTTCTTAAAACTTGTCATTTTCAAGGCATCTAAAAGAAAGAGGTCGCAAGCGAACTTAACATATACAAACGTTTCCCGCCAAAAGACTTAGAAAAAATTTTATTATGAAATATGATACCAAACGCGCACGCGTGCATGCAAAGCTGTACCACAAGGACGAGAGCTCAAAACTCTCGCTATAAGTATAAAAGAAATGCTAGTTATTGCTGGCTGTTTTCCACTTCAATTTTTGCTTTCCTTCCAAGATTGAGAATTTTCCTGTCTGGTACTCATTTTTTTCAGGGCATTTGCAAGATTGTCTTTTGTCTTTTGCCTTTCCCCATATTGGTCATTTCAAAGGCATCTGAAATAGAAGAGAATGTGACTTAAAACATACAAGTATTTCCCACCAATTAAGAGACTTAGAATATTATTCCAAAAGAACATGATCGTAACAGCTTAGTTAGAAGCTACTTAGACTTAAACAATACCTTCAATGACTTAAACTTAAACAATATCTCCGAACTTTACATGCACTTGTACTTGATGTACCCAAACCGGCACAATCAAAACCAACTATAGCGAGACACCTTTTTTCACTTGAACTTCCATACTCTCATTGCGCGATATCTCAGAAATAATATTTTCTTTCACATGTAAATCTGCATGTAGCTGTCCCTGAACCGGCACGATTCAAAATCGATCGTAGCGAAATTTGCTTTCATCTTCACGTTTGAAAAAGTACTGTTGACGTCTAATCAAGTTAACGGCCAAATATGCAACAAAAGGTTTCAACCGTTTAAAATCTGTCTAGTTCTGTACCTAAAACTCCTCACACACTCGTAAGCTTGGGTTTGTTGAATGCCTTGATATGAACGAGATATGATTACGTATAGCAAATATATAAACAATACGACTTACCGGGGTTTGCCCATCGTGTTCAGAGGATTCATTCGATAGCGTGAATGATGTCCTTGAAAGCCATCTTCTCAAACTTTGAAGCTGCTCGCTGTTGAAGCCTAAGGGAAACAAAAAGTAATAAAAAGAAGTTAATCTTATCCGACTGTCACTGTTAACTTCCCGTATAAATTAAAATATAAGGCAAGAATAAACGCAAATAAGATGCAAATTGTACCGTTCTTCCGTTCTGCGATAAACACATCAGGCTTTTTTTTCACAAGGCAATAACCTATTTTTTCAAATATATATACATACATTTTCCAATTCGCAAATAATCAGCCGCCCTTTAACCTTTTTTACGACCAATAGTGCTTATTAAAATTAGATTTTATTATCTCAGAACGCTGCGATAACTGTAAACATGACAAATTTATAATTATTTGCTCGTTCAACGTTTTAATACTTCAAAGCTGAGGATCATAAATTTTACGTTTGTATCTTTAGCGAGATAAAAATTTTCCCCCAACACAAAACAAAAACAGTTAAGCACCAAAGTAGTACATTGTGTGCGCTGTTTAGGTACGTCACGCTGACCATTAATGCGCGCCACTCGTATGCTTATGTAGTCAAGTTTTCCGCGCAAAATGTGTTAAGTCGAGTTGGCGCAGTGGTTTGGTGCGTGCCTTTCGCTCCGGGACTAGACAGAGTCGCAAGTTCGAGTCCCGGTCCTGGCGTACAGAGGTATTTTTTTTCCTTTTTAAAACCAGAAATTAATTGACCAAACCTTCCTCGTGTACCAGTTTTTAAAAAATCAATTTTACAGTGCAAAATCCGATCGCTAACACTGAAGGAAAAAGAGCAAAGAATTTATCGTAAAATGTAATTTGCGTTCAACCATTAAAAAACCGATACTTTTTACACGGATGGAAAAGGACGCCAATATGCCTTGTCCTGGCCAAACGAGTGTGCTTCATGGTTCCAAAACTTACAGCTCAATGTATTCGATATTCTTATACTAAATACGCAGCAAAGTTCAGCCAATGTCGCAGTGTTGGTCTAATGACCGGTTTCGTTGTTCTCAGTAGTGAAATTTCTCTGCCGTTTTGCAACTTGAATTATGTAGCGGTAAAGTTAAATAAAAAATCTCAAAAAAGCTTTCAAGGTTGGTTCACGCTTCCTACAAAATCAATAAAATGGCCGTTCCGCCACCGAAAATCACTCGCGCGCGAGTCCCGCCAGCCACACATGTTACATATGGTTCTGAGGTTGTAAAACAGAACATTGTACTCCGGTCCACACAGTAGCACTGATATGTTATTTTGAAAAATTCTCAAACTAAATTGCAATTTCAACCAACACGGACCAAATCGGATCCCGAACGCTGTTACAACCAAACCAAACGCCGTTGAAGTATAATGAACGTAGTATCACATGTACGCATATTGGACCTATTCGTAGCCATTTAAGATATGTAAGGGGGCTCACCTGCATTGTAGCAAAACCAATTATTATCACGTTTAACATCTTTGTTAAGTTGAACAACTTTGGTTTTTTAAAGCTGTGGAGGGTAAGAACATTATTTGAACTGTGTTTCCTTTTCATTTAGCGGGTTGGTACTAACGCTAGCTCAATTCAATCAACTTGTATCATGCTGATGCAGTCTAGCCTCAAAACCAGGCAAGCTTCTATTTTGAACTGTTTTGATGTGAAAACCACGCTATGTTAAGGACACATAAACACAGGGGCCGGAGAAAAAATATACTTGGAGAACCCAACTCCTTTGCAGATCAGTTCTCACACCCATCTCTCTGCATTTCTCTCTAACAAAATTTCTCGCCAACAAAAATATCATTCCAACAGCACAAGATTTGTAACAAGACAATTTACAGCATCTTCGGATAATGCAAAGACGCCAACCAACCAAACATTTTTTTTTCAACCATTGTGCAAGTACTTTAAAGTAATATTTTCTTTTAGATGTGCGTGCAGTTTCGATCATAAAACCTACAGGTAACAACCCGCTTCTGGCATAGGGTTAGGCTTATAAGGGAGAGACCCCTGGGTTTGCCAGCCAGCACAACTTTGGCTGAGTGACCCATCTTTCAAGGAGCAGGTCTCTTGCTACCCTGATGTGACATCATATCTCGAAATCTGACTCACACCTGCATTGATAATTAGTCTGAAATCTCTCTTAATTATTTACCGAGATTTTTTTCCCATTAAAACAGCAAGCAGGTGACTGTTTTCGTCCCATTAACTGATTCTGGCTACAGAATTTTGTCACAGATTTTAAATCCGGTAAACTTGGGTTAGTTAACCGCGCTGATTGAGGTAACATTCAGCATAGCTGATCAAATAATCAAATCCACAGTAAATGTTAGCAACATAACTTACTTGAGTTTGTCTCTCGTGTTAACGAAAAATGTGAGAGGAACTTTTTCAACAGTGTAAATGATGCTTTGGAAAGTCACCTTCTTGAACATTTGAAACCAGCCACCGTTGATAACTGAAAGAACAAGATAAGAACCTTTACTTAAGTGTCAAAAACAAAAATGTTTTACCTTTAGTCCACTTCCCTATCAAATTTCGTACTGGTTGTCGTCTTATAATACAAGACGAAGAATAAACACAAATAAGATGCAAATTGTTTAACGTAAACACATCTACTATAATTGTTTGTGTTACCCTACAGCAATTTAACTGACTACAATAAACTGATTTTAAATAAACAGTTCTGAAGCGCGAACTAATAATCAATGCTACGTTGACGTTTCTATGACCGTCACTAATAAAATTTGCCTTAAATTCAGTACACAATTACAAACATATAATTGTCTTTACCATGATTTACATACATGTACTTCAAAGCTGGGTTCATAAATTTATCATCCCAAGATAGACTTGCGCAAAAAGAAAAATATATAAAATTCTTGCAGAGTTGCATCCAAAACAGAACATTGTGTGCAGATCCACAGGACAGATTACACTTTCAATGAATGGTAACCCCAAATTTAGATCTCTAATTACGCCTCACTTCTTTTCTCATTCTTTTCCCACTTTTTCTTTTTTATTTTATTCACTTTTTCCTAACTTTCTATTTTCCTATTTATCAATAATAATAGAAAAAAAAAAGCATTTGTAACTATTGATAGACTGGCCCGCCTAGACTAGCGCTAGCTATCCATGGGTCAGTCCAACTGTAAAATGTACATTAAGGAATAAAAAAGATTGATTGAATTATAACCAAACCAAACGTGGGTGAAGGGTAAGTAATTAAAGGGACACAGTCAGCTGGAGCACATGCGCGTTAGATACCATTTCATAGCTGATTTGCACATCACAGAGACGCGATCCATACTGTTTTTAACCAAAATCATAGGATGAGCAAAAGCACACTCAAAAACAGGTTTTTCAGTAAACGATTGAAAATCAAGCAAAACACTGCAAAGATTGAAGCGGATTTCTAGATGTACTTTGATTTCAGTTTGAGGTGAACTTTTTTCAAAGTGAGAAAACTAGTGTCCAGGTCAGTGCGGTCTAAAAGCTGACTGTGTCCCTTTAAGGCTAATTCCATATGTACGCCTAGCGGACCTATTTCAAGACACTGAAGTTTCCAAATGAGACTACCTGTATTCTGGTGAAATGGATGAAAGATTGTCATGTTCAACATCCTTGGTCGTAAGGTTGAATACCTTTGGTCTTAAAATCCTGTGGAGGTTAAACATTTTATTTGAAGAATATTAATTAATCAATAAATTGTTCATATTAATGATAATAAATTATCATAAATTCTAATCATTATTTAATTATTAGTAATTTTCTCCTCAGTTTGCAGGTCAGCACCAGCCATTTATTTGCCAGAAAATAAATAATAAGTAATCAAAACAGTGAATAAAATTGATTTAATACTTGGCAAAATCCTACTCAAAATAGTACATATACTAAGTGAGCTGAGTAGTCACATAAATTTTCAAATTTTATCTGGGTTGTAAAACTGAAGTCAGAAAAAATAAATAAATAAATAGGTAAGTTAATTAAATTTTAAGAAAAGAGAAAACTAAAACTTTCTCAAGATCAGTTTCAATAATGTAAAAAGTTGAAATTCAAATCAGAGGAACAATCTATTAGACATTTTTGAACTGTTCTTTTGTAGCATCAGTTTCTTTTACACACAGGGAAACAAAGGCACCAGACAAAGGCAATATGAAATCAACTCCTATACAGGTCAGTTCTTACACCAATCTCATGTGGAGTTCAAGATCAATTTTGTCTTGTACTCGCAATTTGAATATAAGACCAGTCTATGCTTCACAGATCAAGAAACTCAGGAAGAGTTTTTTGGTGGAACCAGCTCCCTTGTAGGCCAGTTCTTACACCCATCTCCTGTACAAAGCTCACGATCCATTCAGCACATGCAGAAAGTCAAATTGTTCCTAAACAAGTTTTTTTTCTCTTGTGCTGGCAATTTGGAATGTGCGACCAGTCAATGCTTCACAGATCAAGAAACTCAGGAAGAGATTTTTGGTGGAACCAGCTCCCTTGTTGGCCAGTTCTTACACCCATCTCCTGTACAAAGCTCAAGATCCATTCAGTAATGAAGACAGTGCTGGTTCTGAAACAAGTTCTTATTTTTCACCTTTTTTGTGGGACCAAGTCTATGCTTCACAGATCAAGAAACTCAGGAAGAGATTTTTGGTGGAACCAGCTCCCTTGTGGGCCAGTTCTTACACCCATCTCCTGTACAAAGTTCAAGATCCATTCTCCATATGAAGACAGTCCAATTGTTCCTAAACAAGGTTTTTTCTCTTGTGCTTGCCATTTGGAATGTGGGACCAGACAAAGCTTCACAGATCAAGAAACTCAGGAAGAGATTTTTGGTGGAACCAGCTTCCTTGTGGGCCAGTTCTTACACCCATCTCCTGTACAAAGCTCAAGATCCATTCAGTGCATACAGACAGTCCAATTGTTCCTAAACAATTTCTTTTTTATCTTGTGCTGGGAATTTGGATGAGAGACCCATTGATGCTTCACAGATCAAGAAACTCAGGAAGAGATTTTTGGTGGAACCAGCTCCCTTGTGGGCCAGTTCTTACACCCATCTCCTGTACAAAGCTCAAGATCCATTCAGCGCTTGCAGACAGTCTAATTGTTCCTGAACAGGTTTTCTTAAAATCTTGCACTGGCAATGTGGATGAGAGACCAGTCTATGCTTCACAGATCAAGAAACTGTGGTAGAGTTTTCGGTGGAACTGACCATATCCATATTTGTGTGACCTTACACTCTCTTATAAAATTGTCTTGGATTGATGGATAAATCAAATTTTCCTTGCCCCCTAATTTATTAATTAACTTGAAATAGTAAACAATAATTAATTGAAATAGTCTCTGTCAGAAAAATTGGAATGAAATTTTCTCAGTCAGTTAAAACAAATTGTCACAGGACCAGGCCATATTTATTCTGGGTTTGACAACTTCACAATAATTTACACATAAAGGCTGCAGCAGTGTAGCGTTTTGTGATATACAGGATGAAGTTGGGCAAATACTTAACTGAATGCAATTCTGTGTTTCTTGGTATCTAGTCACAGAGAACATTATCACTTGAGCTCTTTTCTCCTGATGGAGGAAAACAAATGAAAGATGTTTATAAACCACATGTAAATAATATTTAATTAACCCCAAGGAATACATGTAATTGTAAACAGCAAATGTCTTACAGGCTTAACATGCTTAACCCACCAACTGTTAAACTCACCACCAGTTCATGAGCTTGGGAAAGGTGCCTTGGGAAAGGTGGAGCCAAGCAAGATATGAGCCTCAAGCAGCCCATGCAGGTATCCATGGCAACCCTGCTAGTGGCAACCACCAGGCACTGTAATACTGACAGAATCAGTGGAGATACTTATTACCCACACATGTATATTTACTGTCAGCTGTGAAAGGAAGGGAGGCAGGGTGAAAAAGCATGCTACAAACATGAATGGCATGCAAAGCAAACTGCAAGTTCTTCCACCGCTAGCATTGAAGCAACACTCTTAAGTCCTGCAAAATCCTGTATGAGACCCCACAAAGCATGCCCCCACCTGAAAGGCTGCTGACCAGCACTAGCTCAAGTCAAATGTTGCCTAAATTACATTTAGCCACATAGTGTATCACTTGACCAATATATTTACAATAAATTATGAAAATATTCTCAAGGGAACTGTGTTTAGTTTAAAAACATTACATGTAACTACTCAGGTGAAGTCTTAATTCAGAAACAAGTGGTGATGTAGACCTTCTACATGCAAAGTGAGAGCCTTTAACAATGTGTATGAATGCAAGAGAAGTGATTTCACCTGAATTGAAACATTTTAAGACATCCCGATTTCTACTGGCTACAAGAGCTTTGTGAGTCCAGGGGAAGAAGTGGTCAATATCCTAAATACATGTGGCCAGTAATTCCATGTGATCTAACTCAACAGTCTGGGCTCAGGAAAAAAAAACAAATTGAATTCCAGCTTCCCCTTGGGACAAGTAGCACTCAAATTTTGCTTGCCCTGGGCAAGTACATGTACTTGTCCCGTAAGATCAGACAGCACTTTTTGGGAGCCCTGCATAGTGCAAGTGTGCATCCAAGACTCACTGTGTGCAAAATAATGTTATCACCAATAAGCACAATTTTGCCACTAATTTTAAGCAAGAAAAATCCTTGTTCATGGTTTATACAGGTTTGATGACCTTTTATTCAAGGACTTTTCCAGGACTTTTCCAGGACTTTTAACAATATTCAAGGAGTCCGTTTCCACAGGCACGATATCACATTTCTTCCAGTCACTCCAAAAGAGCAATTCCTGTAAGTGCAAATAATGTTGTACAACCAAAGGATAGGATTGTACAGAATCATTCCTTCAGCTTTTCCAGCATGGAACTTAATTTTTTGTCTAAGGAAACCAGATCATTAAGTTTGTCCTTTGCAGATCACCTCAAAGCATTCGCCTGAGTGACAAAGGTTAACTTAGCAGTAGCCTCTGCTTTGGTACAAAGTTCATCGGCTGTGTCATTGAGTGACTTAATCTCAGCATCAATTCTCTTCTTCTTCTTTTTGACTTCATCAATCTCTTCCAGCACACACTTTCTTTTTGATCGTTCCTGTTCAGTTTTTTTCTTCTGCCTTTCTTGATCAAGGTATTTCTCGTACCGTTGTCTTGACATCTTGACTGACAGCAGCAGTCAGGGTACCATAGTCAGTGTTAACTTTCTTCTTTAATTCTCCATAAAAACTTCCAGTTAACACTTGGGCCATCCATGCTGACCTGTATGATGTTCTTAGCCTGCAAACCACTTGACTGACCTTGTCAGTCTTCCACAAGAAATTGTTTGCTTATTTTTACAATAAGTTCAGTGCTAATTTTTTATCGTGATTATCTTATTCTTTGGATAATCACTTGGAAAAACTACATTTTGATGCAAGTCAGTTGCAGGTTTTTCTCCTTCCCACCAATTTCAAGGCGGATGGTACAACATCACATAAACACAGCCTGGCTGTCAAGTACAGTTTCAAAATGGCTGCCTCTGAAGTTGCTTCTTTCGAGACAAATTTCTTCAGGATAGCAGGCACTTCAGAGGCTGAAACTTCGGTGAAAGGAAAAACCTAAAAGTAAGCTTTTTGGAGTGACTTTTTTTACATTGAAAAAAGTTGAAAAAAATCTCTTGACTTCTGATGTTGAGTTCCATTTTTCACTAGCTAGAAAGGAAAATTTTATTTTCTTAATTTACAATTGGACTGCAGAAATATTAAACAAAATATGACCAAATGAAATGTTATCCACTTTAAAACTAAGTTACTTACTGAGCCAATGAAAGCATTTTGAATTTAATTTACATGTCTGTGGTATTTCAAAATTAAAAGCAGAACTTGGTTTACATCATGGAATGCAATGATCACCTCAAAACTAATCCTTAACCTGGGAAACCCTGTGAAGTAACAGTGAATCATGACAAGGTTTGAGCTTGATGGGGGGGGGGGGGGGGGGGGGGGTGTAGATTGAGCAACTCATTACAGTATGTCCCATTCCGAGGTGCCCAAAGGAGCAAATGTCATGTTGTCAACCACAAAGAAAAAAAGCAGACATGTATCATTAAGTAGTTTGTCTAGTGTGAAAGCACTGATTCTTTGAGAACCTGTCAAGCCATTATGAAAAGGTAGTAATCAGTGACTGATCAGTTATGGTCTGATTCAACTGGTTTACTTTTGTTGAAGTTTGTGTTGAGAACATCATGTGAGTTCTGTTGAGGTCAAGAAATGCCATAGTGACTACTGTAGGGGTGAGTAGTTGTTGGTATAAGTTGAGTAGTGTCTGTTCTTAGTTAGTTTGGTGGACACTTGTTGAAAGTGTGTCATACTATAGGTTTTAATTTGAGTGGAATTGGTTCAGTAGTTTGGTGCAGTTATTTTTTTTTCAAAGGTATGGTACAAAAGGGATCCTTCCCACTTTCTCCATTTATTCCCCAAGCGAACTTTCCCTGATTTTGAAAAACGAAAATTTCTCTGACTATTTTGGATCCCATCATAATAGTGCATTAATTAAAAAGGGAAAAAAACTGTGCTGCATTTTGCTCTTGGGAGATTCCCCTGAAGGAACCAGGTTAAGTTTTGATTTGATCATCACATAAGAACACAAGTGTTTACCTGGTCCTGGATTGAAAAAAAAAAATCATTGTTCTAGAATAAGCTTGTGGATAACATCCTCCTCCTGTCTTGTCCTCAGTATTTTGTCTTCAGCTGTTCAAAAGAAGAAATAGCAAAATTTAGATACTGTACAAATGTTTATGGTGTAGTGGCATCACACCAGGTGAAATGGTCCCCAGATTAAGAAACCTTCCAAAAGTCCTTGAGTTATAATCTTGAACACAGCACTTTACTCAAACAGTAACTTACTTCACCAAGGATTATAAATGGATACCAGCAACCTACAGTGGAACCCCGTAAATACGGTCATCAACAGGCCATGATAATTTGGCCGTATTAACTGGTTGACCATATTGATGGGGTAGGGTCAAATTTCATGGCTGGTCTAAACTGAGTGACATCTTAACAGAAGTAACAGATACATGTATTAATATCACAATTGCGCTTCTGAACCAATCTTGTTTTAATAATATCCAGAAAGTAAAAAAAAAATTGAAACTTCAATCAGCTCGTACAATATTTAGACTGGAAAGATGAACATAACCCTCACTCAGACAATCACGCTATACAAACTACTGACACTCCTAGGTTTAAACCACTTACTCTATAACTGGCCGAGTGACTGTTTAAACAGGGTAAGATTGTAAAGGATTATACAGGTTGGGATTTCAAAATGCGGCAGTTGGCCGTATTAAAGGGCTGGCTGCATTTACAGCGTTTTTCTATGAGAAAAATGTATGGGCGTTTCGCCAGGACACAAAAATGTGGTATAATAACAAAGTGGCTGTAAGGTGGGGTTCCACTGTACATGTCCTAGAATAACGAGACAAAATGGCGATAACCATGGGATTAAGAATAATTTGAGTTATTTTTTATGTCTCTGTCAAGCTCTGGTATCAACTGATTTGTGAAATGTGTTGCAATTTACCCTACCACAAGTGAAAACTTTTAAGTTTTAATAAAAAAATAAATTACCAACTGAATGAACGCATTTTGCTGTTTTCAAGGGTTACATGTACATTAACATTCACAGCAGGAGGGCAACTGGTTTTCACAGGCAGTTACAATTCTTTCAACTTAACATCTTCAGAAGAAACCCTTTTCTGTAGATGGTCAAACCAGGCTGGCAAAATCATCCTCACAGCCAGTCAATTTGCCTGCTGACCGGCACCTAATGAAACCCCTGATTTATTATTAAGGGACAGTGTTATAGTCCATGCATGTGTGAAGTCTTGAATATTGTTACAGAATTCTGTGTTCAATACACCATTTGAAAGCTCAATGAATGCAGATTCTTAAGATAATGAAGATACATGCAATGGATGCAGATTCCAGAAAATATCCATGCCCTTCCATCATCATCTAAACCCCCTTCTTGGCTTTGGAAATTCCACTGACAATGCTTAGGAATTCAGTAATCATCCAACTGCCCCCTTCCCCACAAAAAGTTTTACTTTTTCTTTACAATTGATTTGAAAGGCCCTCTCTAACTTCCAGACACCTAAACATTATACTCAAATTCACCCCTTTGACTCTCTCTCCTTTTCTAACCTGAAACTTAGCTACGTGACCCGTAATCTGCAGATCAGGCAGATTAGCAGCCCTGGCAGAGAGCAAAACGCGATACACATGGAGCGCGACCACAAACGTGAAGTGCGAGACGAAAAACATGGGGAGTGGTTGCCCAATCTCCCGAGCCAGGGGCTCGTGACAAAAACACATGCACGACTTGTGTCTGACTCCACATGGCTTAAAGCAACCAATCAGCAAAAACCGTTTGCCACGCGAACAGTTGGAAGAGCATATTAAACAATAGTGTGACTACAGGGGGATTTTTTTTGTCTCACGCTTCAACCTCATGGGCACGCTCTGCGCTTGTGTACCACGTTTCGCTCTCTGCACCACTAATCCGCTGTTCTGCAGGCTACATGACCTGTGAAAGTACATGTACTGAACTTTGTCAAATATTTTTGCAAAAGGGGAATTCCTGAGAAACACTAAAAAGCAAGCCCAACTAGCCTGCTCCAAACTTATTTACCAGTTCTGACAGGGGTTACTTATTGCAGTGAGAGACTGATCCAAGTTTTCACTCACAATGCTTTCAAGACTGACAGTTGGACAAAAAGCTTATGAAGGCTTATTCTTCTTTCACATATTCATCAAACACCTAAGTTTTCCTGATTGCAGTTTCCTGTTGTTCACACAGCGTGGCTAGTTTCCACTTGTTTCACTACTCGTAACCATTTTGAATATGTCAAACAAACTTGAAAAATTCAGCCTAAACGTTTTAAGTTGTAAACCAAACTTACCACATGCACAATTCATAACACTGTTCCCTTAAGTTTCATGGAAATCTTTCAAATCTACATATCCTTTAACATTGTTCAAAGAGGGATTTACTTAGAAAAAAGTCAAACACTGTAGTTTTAGCCTGTTGTGATTCTAATTTACATGTATCATTGTTTTAATGTACTAATTACTAAATACAATGTATCTGCTTGTTGTAATGATTTCAGGGCTCAAAATAGTGATTCTCTGGTCACCAATGAGATCCAAAATCAAGTGTTCGCGACCAGATATTAAGAGCAGCTTGCTGTAACAATCACCTATACCTATGCACGATAGAAAAAATTGATTTTCTCAAACTTTGTCGGGAAGAAGGTTTTCAGTAGCTTCTTTCATAGTTATAACTTTGAGGTTGTTTCAATATTATTTTCTTGTTGAGACAGCCTTGCGTGTACATATTTTGCCCTGCAAAAAGCAAAACGCACCCCAAAAATTACACTTATTACAAATGCTACCAAGCCAAAATAATAAGTGTGGCTTGAAAAGCTAACCCATAATACTAAAAATAATATTTTTTAAAAAGTTAGTCAGCACTGTCAGATTTATATGTAATTTAAACCTGAATTTTCCTCAAATTTTCAAAATTATATGCTTTAACAATGTCAAAATTTAGTTTAATTTCACGGACCAATTTCATGGTACATCATGGTTTACATGTGCCTGTCAAAACAATTTTCCCGGTTAAAAGTATCCATTAATCTAAGTTTTTATTGCAAATCTAGCTTGGGCAAAACAAAAATTGAGAGCATCTTGAAGACTTGGCACTTACTATGAGCTAATTGCCTGACATTTTGACCTTTCATACCGTGATCATTATCTCCAACATTGATCCAGAAATGTTTGCCTGTAGCTCTAATTTCCAGTAAAATTGTCTTTAGGTCTCTAAGATCAGTTACTGTAATTGAAAATACACGTCAGACTGTAAACGAGCATTTTAAGCAGATGTTAATTTTAGATAAGAAATCATACATTTGGCGGTTGGCAACTACAAACACCGCACGTAACATCAGATAATAAGTCAGCATTGAGAAAAATCTTAGAGAAAACTAGTCTACATGCGGTAGTTGGTGAAATTTCTTACCTTAACTTAACCTATCTTGATAAAAAATTGGCTGAAATGGTAACATAGCTTGCAAGCTTTATGTTGCGTGTACAAAAACACTCTTAAAGTCTGAAACAGCTAGGGTATTGATTTTTACAGTCAGCACTTAATAGGGTATCAAATTTTTGGTCGGAGCATTAATAGGGTAGGAAAAATCATAGCCAAAACAAAAGCTTTCAAATAGGGTAACGGTTTTAGGAAGTGCAATTTTTCTGGCAGCACCCCCTCCCCTGTGGACATAGGGAGGGGATGTGGTGGTTTCAAATTGACTGATACAAATGTTTACATAAGGCCCAGTTCATACATGGCATTTCTGCCATGTCGAATTCAATTCAATTAAGTGCGGCAGAAGTGCGACTGTGGATTCATACGTCGCACTTGTGTCGCACTTAATTCAGAATTTATACTGTCGGGTATGTCGGCCAACGGAAAATGTGTTAAACGTAGAGTATTCAATATGGCGGACGAAAATACTGAGCGATGAGGGACTATAATTTTGCTAAAAATTGTCCGCCAGTGGAACAAGAAGGAGAAGGCTGACAACGGAGCAGTATGTGTTGCAATATGTTCAGGTTGCATTGGGTCGAGAATGGCCAAGTTTCTTCTTTTTCTTTGGCGGGAACACATTTATGCATGCTCATACATTAACATAAAGTATGCATTAGATTCAACACGCCAGAAATTCAACGTTTGAATCGGTGTCACAATACTGTCGGATAATGCGAAAAGCCCAGTCAAACGTATGGCTGAAATGCGGCAGCCAATTCAGACGTCGAATTTCTGTCGAATTTAATTCGTTGAATTGCATTCGACACGGCAGAAATGCAACATATGAACCAGGCCTTACAAATAAAAGCATTTCAAACAAATTAATTTCCAAAACATATCTAGCAGTTTACACATGCCATGTGTTGTCTCATTCCAGATAAATTATTCTACAAAATCTTGTTATGATTAAACAAAGTCAAATAATTCATCTGAGAGTAAAATTATTCACCTTCTAAGGCAGATATAGCCATTCTATTTATTTGATCTTGTCTGCTGTGTGTGTTGGGGCGGGGGGGGGGGGGGCAGAACTCGCGAGAATACTGAAGATACCGCCGATGGGGAGGAGGGTCCGAACACTCACGAAAATACACAAACAAAGCTGGAACCCGATCAAAAGGGGAAGAAACACATATTGCTAGAGTTAACAATGTAAATAAATCAACTATATTTTGTTTGTCCAAAAAGCTTACCTGCAATCCGAGTTCAATCGCTCGCCAACAAAGTTCTCCAGCTCCGAGCGAAGATCTTCCCTGAAAAAATTACATCAGGTACACTGATAAGAAGAAGGTCCTCCATATGAACAAAGCATGAAAGCACTACAAGGAAAAATACTAAATACACAATGAATAAGAACGAATTAACCTTTCAGTCTGCCTTTTTTCAGCCTCGTTCAACTTTCGCGGTTCAACAACATGGACGAACTGTTGTTGCAAAGAATGCTGGGAACGTTCACTCATCTCGCGCGCTACCCGCGCGAGTTGGTGTTGTGGCAATATTCGCGCCTCATCCATATTTTGCCCAGGTGTGTGTGTGGCTGGGGGAGGGGAGGGGGGTTACTCCAAGAATAATTAGATGTGTGCGGTCCGTTTCCCAAAACCCTTACTCTATTAACGACCAAAATCTGTGATTTTCTCTGCCTTATTTATGACCTGACCGAAAATTCGAACCCAATTTATGACCTGCCTTGTCGACTCCCGATAACTCGAACCTGCAAGGAAAATTGAAACAGGTTCGAGTTATTAGGAGTTCGAGTTTTCGGGAGTTGAAAACAAATGATGGGAAATAAAGAAAAAACGGTGTTTAATGTTATTAGATGTTTTGTACATTTTAATCAAATTTCACTGCACTGCAAAGGATCGAGCCAAGAGATTTATTGACACTTTGGAAAAGGAGCTAAGAAACAACACTTTGTGAAAACTAGCGGAACCTAAGCTGAACTGACACGTTTTGTGTAATGTAAAAGAACGAAAAAAGTTCACGCGACTGCTTCAAAATAAATTTAATGCACGTTTTGAGCTACAGTACACTGTTTGTTTTGATTTGTCACGGATTGACAGACATGGTTCGAGTTATCGTGGGTAAAATTATATAGAAAATGACTTGAAGGGAAACGGAAATTGTTTCGAGTTAGCAGGAGGTTCGAGTTATCGAGAGTTCGAGGTTACCGAGGGTAAAATTAAAGTAAACGTATGACGGAAATCCAGGGGAAATCGATTTTGGTTCGAGTTAGCGCTCCCCTAGTTCAGATCAATGTTAAATTGCCACAATCAGAATTTATGACGGGCTTTTGTTGGTTTTCTTTTCGATAATGCTGAAAAAGTGGCTTCTTCTTAAAAACATACCCATATCAAGACTAGAGTGCAAAAACCATACTCTAGTTATGACCAAAATGGCCACAATTGATACCCTATTTATGACCAAAACGGCTGAAAAACCATACCCTTTGAGTGAACATATACCTATATAGCCCATATAAAGCCTGGTTCTTATATCTCGCCGACCTATCTGCGACATAGTCGCCGGTTGCAACTGGAAATGTTCGGTGATCTCAGTGTTCCAGTGGGTCCCCGGCGCATCTGCGATGGATCGCCGACGTACTCATATTTGCGCGAAATACAAATCGAGGGGACGCAATTTTCAACCATTCCACCCGTAAATATGGATCGAATCGTCTTACTGGAGTACGTTGCGTCCGCAGATGATGTTACATAGTATTTTCATCGCCGACAATCGCCGACAACCGCCGACAACCGCCGACAACCGCCGACAACCGCCGACAACCGCTGGCTTTGCCTGCGAAGTTGACTCAGCTCCCTCAGCTCAACTTCGCAGGCAAGCCTGGGACAATGCCTGAGACAGATTATGATTCGACGATAAATGTTCACATATATCCCATAACTTGAGTTTGTTAGCACGCGAGGGGAAAACGCGAGAGAATTCCTCTCATGGCTAACCCTAAATTGAAGAAAGCTACAAGAATGAAGAATTCTATTGCGCTGCTAAAACTCTCCAACCTCTCTCCAACCTTGTTGTAATGGCGTTTTGCCATATCGCGCTAACAAAGTCGGCTATCTTCCGGAAGGGGGTGTTTCACGAACATTTGGGTGGGGGTGTGCGGCGCGTCTACAATTTAAAACAAACAACGCTATTTTCCCTACTCTTTTTCAAACCTAATCCTTACATGTAAATCGATATACACTATATTCAGACAAGGCCTTACCCAACAAGTGCCTCGGTTCAGACAAGAGACATATGAACTAGAAAAATAGAAAAGTTAGCTTAAGTTGAGTAATAAGCTTATCACCTTGTCTAGGTGATATGCTTCTGGTTTCACACTCTCGTATTCTCGGTTTCAGACTGGAAATAGCTTACAATAGAGGCTCATGCGGGAAAATATCATTAAAAAGAGATCAATATCATTTGCATTTGAAACGACTTCGCCCATTAGCCTCAGTTGCTAGCTAGTTCCAGTCCAAAACCGAGAATACAAATATAGTCTAATGCTGACCGGAATATGTAAATATTTTTCAGACCAAAATGTTCAAATTCGGACGAAACTGGCTTCAAAACTACAGGTATACCCTCAGCGATAAATCCGGTCTAACAAAATGTTCCCAAAATAATTTTAAAGCAGCTTTTAAAAAATGGCATTCAATAGAATCTACCACCGCGGACTGGCAATCCAGCAGCGCGACTTAGAAAGAACTCCACTGTGCCATATAGTCTACAAAATAATACCATTTTTGTTGGTTATGACGTCATATAAAGTCAAATGACGTCATCAGACCCGCATTCTTGGGTCCACCATCTGGGATTTTACTATTTTCTTAAAAAGTCAAGAAATAACAGAAATAAGTACAAAATCAAGTCAGAATGCAAATTCGTGAATTTCTTCAATTTGAAGATAAGTGAGAAATACAGAATTATGTTAAAAAGTTGATTTTTGGCCAGACCTACACGAAATTTGCGGTTGCCATGGCAACGTTAAAAGTGATGGACACACAATTGACATATCAACATTTTCCCGGAGCCGTGATGAATGAACAGCCACTGAAAGTTTACGTACATTCATGCATACATACATAAACTTTATTTAATCTCGGATTTATAGAGTAGCTAGACTTAGCTAATATCTCAGAGGAAAGGTAAAAGAACAAGGTTGAAAGTACTAAATGGCTAAATAATTATGTACATATAATATTTCCTAACGATAATTTATAGAATATGATAACCTACAAATTGCGCATAAAATTATAATTGCGAATAAGCCGCTCGAAGACGTTAAGTTTCAGGCTCTTATAAAAGTAAATCGTCTTTTCAAAACTTTGAAGAAACCTTATAGGGGGTGGCATCGTATCACTTTCCGAAAATAAGTAAACAGGTATAAATCACAAGAATTGATTGTCAATGAGGGTCAGATCGGGCCCGATCAAGGCAGGTCGAGTTGTATTTCCTAGAAAAACCGGAAGTAATAATGCACTCCCGTTTACTTTGTTTCGCGTTTATTTTACACTTATTTGGTTTAGCAGTGGAGTCAAGCAAAAAGAGCCAATTCGTTGCTCATCAGCCAATCATTGGCCACGGTTGACTAATAACACAGCAAATTCTCAGTAAGATTGAGACTTTCTCGGAAATGATGAATAAATTATAAAGTATCGATTACGCCGATGAGTCAGCCATTATCTCGTTAAGAAAGAAGCAGTTTCTCGACCCAAAAAGAATTTAAAATGCTTAAAAAGGATCAATGTTGGCGTTGTGACACCATTTGCTCATCTCCATCTCCAAAGATCGCCTGTAGTGGATGCGGAATAGCGCTTTACTGCAGCAATGTATGTAAACACAGCGATGTGTTTCGGCATCAGGTTGATTGTCAAACGGCTGCCCTGAAGAGGAAGTGTGCTGGATGTGGAAAGGAAAAAACAGGACTGAGGTCTTGTGGTAGCTGTCGAAAAGAATGGTACTGCGACAAAGAATGCCAAAGGAAGTCTTGGCCGACACACAAGACTGACTGCCAAGCGATAAGCGCAAAAACAGAAGAGTTGTCCCGCCAGTTAAAGTTTGGCTACGACTTGAAGAAATCGCTCACAGGTCCAGGTATGGGAACCGTCTACTATTGGGGAAACATGCCAGCCGTGGATCTGATCAACTTGCCGTTGAACGAAGGTGTCCAGTATAACAAGCCTTTATCGATTCTTGTTTGCGGCGTTGGTGACCCGAGAAATGTTGTACTTTCCTTGTCTCAGCTTCCAGACAGCTATAAAGAAGAACTGACCTTCGTTTTGAACGACATCTGCCCTTGTGTGATGGCACGTACAGTTCTTTTACTATACATGCTTATTAAAGGTAAATTATACTTTTATATTTAGGATATATTAATGCTGAGTAACACAAGGTTAGGTAGAGCCACATTCTCGGGCTATTTTGAATGGTCCAATCAGCGGTAATTTTATCCAGGAAAATCATAATCTACTCGGATCGAGGCATTTTTCATTCTGTTTGACTTACCGACATACAACGACTGTTGTATGTTCCAGCGCAACACATGCACGGACATCTGTAACAACTCTAGGTGTAGTAGAAATAGTGATCACGAGGA
Source organism: Orbicella faveolata (assembly GCF_042242905.1). NCBI lineage: Eukaryota > Metazoa > Cnidaria > Anthozoa > Scleractinia > Merulinidae > Orbicella > Orbicella faveolata. The sequence goes on from NW_028301553.1 coordinate 13,142,370, forward strand.
ATCTTTCCATCTGTATTTTCTGGTTCAAATTACATTGATTTTCTCAAATAGGCACGCATTACGTGCATATTAAAGTTCGACCAGCTGGGCTTGTGTTTCATTCGCATTGGGGGACATCTAAAGTGATTCTAACTTTACGTCTGTGAAGGGAAACAGAGCACAAATTATAGACAGTAATATTTCAAAAATAAACTGACAGTTATTGAGCAATGTAAGGCAGTTCTAGCCTTTAGGTCTGAGAATCAAACCCTGTGAAATTCAAGTGAGAGCCACTGAACAGTACTTTCATGTGATACTGTTTATCATGCTGTGCAAAATTGGTCAAAATGTTAAGTCCGTGAATGAAACCCTAGTGTTTGACTTTCAAATAGAAGCCTCTGAACTTAAAAGGTGATATTTATCTGGTCATACAAGGTGATACAACCTTTTGAAGCCTGGGAATAACTTTCTAGCATGTGAAAATGAGCGGTACTCTCATGTGACACTGTTTTTCATTTTGTGAAAGGTGGTGCTATCGTTTAAGACTGTGAATAACACTCTAGTCCGTGACTATCCAAATGAAAGCTATTGAGCAGTACCTTCATGCGGAAACTTTGACTTTCTTTGTAAGCCTTTTGTTTTAATGGTATTCATTACAAATGACAACCACGAATGAGTGTTACCTTTTTATGATTTTTTTTTTATTTTTATTTTTTTATTTTTTTCTATTTTTAATCTTTTTTAACTGATTTACATTTACAAACACAGTATACATAGGAAAAAACTAAACAAATAAAAGGAGGAAATAATAATATTACAGCACTATACTTACTTACTTAAAGTACAATGAGTGTTACCTGGTAAAAATTAGTTATGATTCACAAGGTCCTGTTTATTATGCTTTACAAGGTGGTTCTAACTGGAAGATCTGCTAATCCCAGACTAGTGCGCATGTGATTATTTAAATAGAGCACCTGTTAAGCCGAGCAATTTACTGTGATAGATTTCATTTTCATTATTTTATGTCATTTTATTTTATTTTTTTCAAAAGGAAATGAAGGTGCTTTATTTTTGAACAAAACGTGATTGAGAGAGAAAGGCTAACGGCACCTCCTTAGATTGCCACCAACAAGTAATCTAACTCAGTTCAAAAACAACTAAAGAAGACATTAAAAAAAAAAATCAAAGTTCATCAAGCAATCAAGAGGGGGAAAACTTTGCGCCTCACGTCGCCCCAATTTCTTCACAGCTATTTTCTCCCTTCTCCCAACGATCTGCATGGGGCATTAGCTTAGGTACACTCGCTTTCAATCTCGACTGAATAGTTTCTAACTCTCGTCTAATTTTAATATCTTTCTCTTCCACGGCTTGATGTAGGCGCCATCTTAACAGAGCATTCAAAACTGATTCATTTTCACCTTATAGGAGGAGAGGAGATAGTAAACTCTGTGACGCAAATTTGGTATTCACTGCGACTTAGTGAAGGAAACTTTAGGCTTGTGATGCATACCATTCAAGAACTGATCCATGCATCCAGCATTGAAGAATTGACAGGAGGCACCATGATGATGGAGAAAGACCATTTCCACAAACTAGTGCAAGTGTGGCGTACCTGGCTTGAACTTAGTTCTCGAGAGGGAGACTGGATTACAGAGGAGCGACGAAAGATGTTTGAGAAGGATCGCGGTTCAAAGGATGGAATAGATTTGTACTTGAAGGAAATTCCAAAGGAACATAAAACATCCGCTTCTGACTGGTTTGCAAACGGCATTCTGTTATCCAAGGGATCACGAAAAGAGCTCACGCGTGAGAATATTACTCTAACGGGCTCTCCTGCCGCTTCTCTAGATCAAAGTGATGGTCCTTATCCATTCAGGTACATACTGGATCCTTCTATAATTCCCTTTATATCGTGGGATTACAAAGACGTGAAACGACATTTTCACTGCGCCTCTCTTCTCAAGATGTACAGTCAGTATGTGGGACACTTGCTCGAGAGGTGCGTTGCGACATTGGCCTCGGGAAAGGTAAAGTTTCATTTTCTGTTGAGTAACTGTATGGAGATGATTCCATTCCTTCCGGCAGACCTGAAGTATGACCGCGTCACCACCTCAAACATAGTTGATTATGTGCCACTTACCAGCATCTTGGACATGTGCAAACCACTGTTAAACAAAGCAAACCCTTCTGGCGTTATCATTACAGAATTTCAAAACTGGTCTCAACATCATACGCTGTTTCAAAAAGAATTACTTCATTACTTACAAATCACAAAGAGCTTTCGCCAACAAGTCCTACAAGACACCAAAAATCCAGCAATTGCCAACTCTGACGGAAGGGTGGCCTTTGTGGAGTATCTCGACCACAGCGAAGAGTTCATCCAGTTTCTTCGCGCTGCCCTCCTTGTTACAGATCGCGAGACCCCGGATAAAGTGAATCGACGGCGCACATGGAGGTCAGTGGCTGACTATAATGGTTTGGTTGCACGTGACTTCCTTCGCTGCCAAAATCGAGTATTTCCGGCCAAGTGGATGCAGAACTGCCGCAGGGTCACCATGATGACTGGGTATGAGAGAGCCGTGGAATGGATTGTCAATCCGCAATAATGTTGTTAATCTTTAAAAGGAATACCGAAGGAAAACCTTAATCTATTCCTTTTGCAGGATTCCACGTTTCTGCAGTCTACTTTACAACCGTTTGATATTTTGTACATCTGATGATTTCCAGTTTAGAGTATTTCTCGTTAATGACGTTTTTAGATGAACAGCTTTGCGAAAGTGCAGGATGTAAATGAATCTCTGAACGAGCCTTCGTAATTAGTTTTGATTTCTTTTTAGCTCCTTGAGGAGAGCTGCAAATTATCATGAAATTGATATTTTTAAATGGCCTCCATTAACCACACTTAAAATCGCAGGGGGCTGGGGTGGAGGATAAGTACCCCCACTGACTTTAACCGTTGATAACTTTGTCAATATTTTAGTCTAATTAAAGTAGCCAAATTTTGCGAATTTATCTGAAATTTATGTAATAAAAATTTGGTAGGACATTTGATTTTTCTGAATCCAACTTGTTGTGTCCATATTTTGACAGGCACATATGTTTTTGACCGGCACGTTTTTTAAATGCGAATTTTTCGTGTTTTTACATTTTAGCGTTTTATATTTTTTTTTTCCTTGACTGATTACTTTTGAGTAATTTTGGTGGCTCGGCCGACGTTTAGGGAATGCAACGTCATTGCATGTAAAAACGCAACAATATGTCCAACTTAACAATATTAAAAGTATCAGTATCTTAAATCATTAGAGTTTTGTTTATAACCAGATAAACAGATATATATGTTATTGGCCGGCTGGGAGGTCCGTATAGGGAAAAACTGTGACCGAGGTCTTGAAAATGCTGCCCGAGGCCTGTGGCCTCGGGCAGCATTTTCAAGCCCGAGATCACAGTTTTTCACTACACGGACCGACCCTAAGCCGGACAATAACGTGTTTATCTTTTTTTCTTGCGGTAAATTGGCTCACAAGTGGGTTTGTTTACGCAGCTTTGTCATTGAACTGGCTTACGCGCCGTCTACAGACTTTACAAACCGTTGGTAAAAAATCTAATTTATTTATTTATTTATTTTATTTATTTATTTATTTATTTATTAATTACAATTTAATGGCAATTAAAATCTAAGTCTAAAGGTATACACAAACAAGCAAAGCCATAAGGATAATCTGTAAAAGAGTGGAACACTCCATGCGAGACAGATCACCATGTAGCTAATCTAAATAAGTAATCATGTAATAACAATCAAGAAAAAATAAAAAAAAAATCAAATCAAATGTTCATTCCTCACTTAAAAACGTCTTCATTCCCGACTTAAAAACTGCACAACTAGGAGATAATCTAATATCTAACGAGCGAGTAACTCATATGCTAGACAAAGAAAGATGTATTAAAGAACAGATTTATACCGAACTACTTTATGTGAGTTGCATTTAGTTTACCATTCAAGTTCTCTTAAAGTGTTTTTCCGGTGTGAAATTTCGTGTAAAGTTTGAAGTTGTACTACAAAAACAATTTCTGTCAGTCGTTTCGAACCATTCAAAATCAGACTTTTCTACCGTAAATTGAGCGGCAGATAGCGAGGAAATTCGTGAAGTGTATTCCACAGAAATTCTCTCAAATACGGCAACGATCGGAGAGGTAAACTCGGCTGAAATTGACATTTTTTAATCAAAATTGTACAGACAGAGACAGAGGATTACGCGCCATTACAGCGCCGAGCTACAACAAACAAACTCTCACAACTTAAAAAAACTCAATTGAATTTACTTACAGTGACTTTCCTTCCCATTTTAAGGTGAATAGAGGTAAACTTGCGCTGATTAATCGTCTATGGAAGTGTAAAAAGGGCGAAAGATGACGATTACCGCTAATTCATTCGCGAAAATAGATCAACTTGACGGATTTCGCCCGCTGTGGCGGTTCGGATGAGAAAATTCCGCCCGCTCCAGGAACCAATCAGATTACAGGATTTGTTGAATTCTGCCCGCTCACGAGCCGAGAAAAGCTTCCAGCATATTGTAGGGCTGTTTTTCACTACTGACGCTGATTTTAAAATACACTAGTATCTATTATTTGTCGAGACTTATACAACGTGAACGAGAAGGCCAATTCTCTGGTTAGTAAGAAGGAAAAACTCTTTTTGTCATATTAAGACTGTAAACGATGGCTAGAGGTGGATTGCTGAGTGCCTTTTCGACCAGGCAAAACTTTTGTCCATGTGTATGGGACCTTAGCCGTTCTTTGAACAACGGCGCCCGGCAATCAACCATTAGCCCCTTGCTGCCAAATGTGGATTAGAGCGAGCAGAGGCAAGCTTAAAAACTAACGTTCGGCGCCGGCCGGAAAAACGTAAGTTTCCTCTAGGTTCTCACCGCTCAGCTCATAACAATCTGAAAATGTTAATTCCCTTAACTCAATAACATACATTTTTTTTAAAGTTAGTTCTAAGAATTTTGGGTTACATCGAGAAAATGTATCCTACTTGATTTCTAATTTTATTGACACCTGTATGCCGACAATGTATTGTTGTTGTATAAGGAAGTCAGATATTCATCTGTGCTATTGACTACTTGTTCACCTTCTGATCACTTGCATGCACTACAACTTTCCTATTTTATTATTCACTCTTCTTGTATCAAACACTCAAGACAGTGTTTGACCACGTTACTAAACACCTTGAAGTTCGTCAAAAATACTCTGGTGCGCCTTGTATTTTCAACTCTCGTCTCGGTGTTTGGAAAAGTGGTCAAACATGGTCTATCGTGCTTGATATATTGCATGAAATATCCAATCATTGTCTGGGTAACAGAACGTAAAATAAACCAATCAGTATTTCTACAACAGATTCAATCGCTGAATAAAACGAGTTCCTCCTTCATCTATACAGAGCAAAATAACCTCAACTGCTTGACCATCCCGAGAGAAACAAGGTGCAGGTAATCATCTTGTTCGACTTAATATGGCTGGAGCTGTTTCTTCCAAGGTAAAACTTTTAGTCGTTTTTCGTTTTTTTTTTTTTAATTTCTTTTTTGGCGTTTGTTTGTTTGTTTGTTTGTTTGTTTGTTTGTTTTTCTATTTTCTGCTCTTCTGTGGCTTGTTTGTGTACTATCATAAGTTCCCTTGTATAACTATAAGATTCGTTTCCTTCAAATTGAAAAGTAACTTGCAGAGGTTATGTGAACGCAAGTGGAAGGAAACCTCTTTAGAAGGTGAATCTGAGCACATGGTAACAGCATTAACACTTCATTAAGGCCTCAATACCACAGTCCCACTCTCTAAAAGTAAGAGAAACTAAGCAGAAAACAAAAAAACTGTAGTATCAGTCTCAACAAAAACATGTCAAAACTCATTGATTATTTCACTGAAACAGATCCCAGTTAAATTTAGATCCACCTTGAAGAGGAAAATTATGTACTGCATGAACGCAATATTCAAAAACTTTAACTTGAATGGACACACACTAGTTTTCATAGGTAGCTTAAAGTAAGAACCACCTTATGCTGCACATGTAGGACCTAGTTCGATATGAAGGGACTACTAAATAAAATATACGTGGTTGTAGACTATTGTGTCATCCCCATGCAGGATAAAAAGATTGAGAGGCACTGCAGGATAATAAACATGCACTACTATGTTGTGTGAGAACGCGCGAGAGGGTTTCATCACAGAAATTATACTAAAACGACGTTGATAACAGTTAGAATTACATCGAATTTCTTCACAGACAAAGCTCGAGGCACCTTGCATATAAACACCATGCTACGGCAAAATTTGACGCTGGTTTTTGCAGAAATTTTTCGCAGCACTGCAGATTGTGTACTCTCGAAGCACTCCATTACCGTTTTGAATTAATTTGTGATAAATTACACTTAAATAAGAACATAACATTTGACTTCCTTAGACAACAGGGAAATCCAAATAAGGGCATTCAAGATGGCAGATTCAGAGACGTCAGAACGCTTGAAACGTAATCGATGTTTATAGCTTTCCTAGAGCTATCGCGTGACACCTCACTTCATGATACATTTCAATGTAAATAGACATTGCACATCAGCCAATCACTGGCCACGGTTGAGAAATCACGCAATAAATTCTCAGAACTGCGAAACTTTCTCGGAAGTAGTGAATAAATTATATTGGGTAGATTACTTCGAAGAGTCAGCCATTATTTCGTGAAGAAAAAAGCGTTTATTGAGCAAAAAATGCTTAAAAAAGATCAATGTTGGCGTTGTGACACCATTTGTTCACCTCCATCTCCAAAGATCTCCTGTGGTGGATGCGGAATAGCGTTTTACTGCAGCAATGTATGTAAACACAGCGATTTGTTTCGTCACCAGGTTGATTGTCAAACGGCTGCCCTGAAGAGGAAGTGCCGGCTGGATGTGGAAATGAAAAAACAGGACTGAGGCTTTGTGGTAGCAGTCGAAAAGAATGGTACTGCAACAAAGAATGGCAAAGGAACTCTTGGCCGACACAAAAGGCCAACTGCCAAGTGATAAGCGCAAAAACAGAAGAGTTGTCCCGCCAGTTAAAGATGGTCTTCGACTTGAAGAAATCGCTTACAGGTCCAGGTTTGGGAACCGCTTACTATTGGGGAAACATGCCAGCCGTGGATCTGATCAACTTGCCGTTGAACGAAGGTGTCCAGTATAACAAGCCTTTATCGATTCTTGTTTGCGGCGTTGGTGACCCAAGAAATGTTGCACTTTCCTTGTCTCAGCTTCCAGACAGCTATAAAGAAGAACTGACCTTCGTTTTGAACGACATCTGCCCTTGTGTGATCGCACGTACAGTTCTTTTACTATACATGCTTATTAAAGGTAAATTATACTTTTATATTTAGGATATATTAATGCTGAGTAACACAAGGTTAGGTAGAGCCACATTCTCGGGCTATTTTGAATGGTCCAATCAGCGGTAATTTTATCCAGGAAAATCATAATCTACTCGGATCGAGGCATTTTTCATTCTGTTTGACTTACCGACATACAACGACTGTTGTATGTTCCAGCGCAACACATGCACGGACAACTGTAACAACTCTAGGTGTAGTAGAAATAGTGATCACGAGGAATCTTTCCATCTGTATTTTCTGGTTCAAATTACATTGATTTTCTCAAATAGGCACGCATTACGTGCATATTAAAGTTCGACCAGCTGGGCTTGTGTTTCATTTCGCCTTGGGGGGCATCTACATTGATTCTAACTTTATGTCTGTGAAGGGAAACAGAGCACAAATTATAGACAGTAATATTTCAAAAATAAACTGACAGTTATTGAGCAATGTAAGGCAGTTCTAGCCTTTAGGTCTGAGAATCAAACCCTGTGAAATTCAAGTGAGAGCCACTGAGCAGTACTTTCATGTGATACTGTTTATCATGCTGTGCAAAATTGGTCAAAATGTTAAGTCCGTGAATGAAACCCTAGTGTTTGACTTTCAAATAGAAGCCTCTGAACTTAAAAGGTGATATTTATCTGGTCATACAAGGTGATACAACCTTTTGAAGCCTGGGAATAACTTTCTAGCATGTGAAAATCAGCAGTACTTTCATGTGACACTGTTTTTCATTTTGTGAAAGGTGGTGCTATCGTTTAAGACTGTGAATAACACTCTAGTCCGTGACTATCCAAATGAAAGCTATTGAGCAGTACCTTCATGCACAAACTTTAACTTTTTTTGTAAGTCTTGTTTTAATGGTATTCATTACAAATGACAACCACGACTGAGTATTACCTGGTAAAAATTATTTCTATGATACACAAGGTCCTGTTTATTTTGTTTTACAAAGGTGGTTCTAACTGGAAGATCTGCTAATCCCAGACTAGTGCCCAGACTAAATACAGCACCTGTCTAGCCGAGCAATTTACTGTGATATATTTCATTTTCATTATTTTATTTTATTTTATTTTTTTCAAAAGGAAATGAAGGTGCTTTATTTTTGAACTTTTGAACAAGAAATTCTTGAGAGAGAAAGGCTAGATTGCCACCAACTGGTAATCTAACTCAGCTCAAAAACAAGTAAAGAAACATCTCAAAAAAAAAAAACACTCAAAGTTCATCAAGCAAACAAGAGGGGGAAACCTTTGCGCCTCACGTCGCCCCAATTTCCTCACAACTATTTTCTTCCTTCTCCCAACGATCTGTATGGGGCATTAGCTTACGTAGACTCGCTTTCAATCTCGACTGAATAGTTTCTAACTCTCGTTTTATTTTAATATCTTTCTCCTCCACGGCTTGATGTAGGCGCCATCTTTAACAGAGCATTCACAATTGATTCATTTTCACTTTATAGGGGGAGAGCAGATAGCAAACTCTGTGACGCAAATTTGGTATTCACTGCGACTTAGTGAAGGAAACTTCAGGCTTGTGATGCATACCATTCAAGAACTGATCCATGCATCCAGCCTTGAAGAATTGACAAGAGGCACCATGATGATGGAGAAAGACCATTTCCACAAACTAGTGCAAGTGTGGCGTACCTGGCTTGAACTTAGTTCTCGAGAGGGAGACTGGATTACAGAGGAGCGACGGAGAATGTTCAAGAGCGATCGCTATTCAAAGGATGGAATGGATTTGTACATGAAGGAAATTCCAAAGGAACATAAAACGTCTGCTTTTGACCGGTTTACAAACGGCATTCTGTTATCCAAGGGATCACGAAAAGAGCTCCTCGTGAGAATGTTACTCTAACGGGCTCTCCTGCCGCTTTTCTAAATCAAAGTGATGGTCCTTACCCATTCAGGTACATACTGGATCCTTCTGTAATTCCATTTATATCGTGGGATTACAAAGACGTTAAACAACATTTTCACTGCGTCTCCCTTCCCAAGATGTACAGTCAGTATGTGGGACACTTGCTCGAGAGGTGCGTTGCGACATTGGCCTCGGGAAAGGTAAAGTTTCATTTTCTGTTGAGTAACTGTATGGAGATGACTCCATTCCTTCCTGCAGACCTGAAGTATGACCGCGTCACCACCTCAAACATAGGTGATTATGTGCCACTTACCAGCACGTGTGCAAACCACTGTTAACTAAAGCAAACCCTTCTGGCGTTATCATTACAGAATTTCGAAACTGGTCTCAGCATCTTAAGCTGATTCAAAAAGAAAGACTTCATTACTTACAAATGACAAAGAGCTTTCGCCAACAAGTCCTACAAGACACCAAAAATCCAGCAATTGCCAACTCCAACGGAAGGGTGGCCTTTGTGGAGTATCATGACCACAGCGAAGAGTTCACCCAGTTTCTTCGCACTGCCCTCCTTGTTACAGATCGCGAGACCCCGGATAAAGTGAATCGACGGCGCACATGGAGGTCAGTGGCTGACTATAATGGTTCGGTTGCACGTGACTTCCTTCGCTGCCAAAATCGAGTATTTCCGGCCAAGTGGATGCAGAACTGCCGCAGGGTCACCATGATGACTGGGTTTGAGAGAGCCGTGGAATGGATTGTCAATGCGCGATTATGTTGTTAATCTTTCAAAGGAATACCGAAGGAAAACTTCAATCTATTCTTTTTGCAGGATTCCACGTTTCTGCAGTCTATTTTACAACCGTTTGATATTTTGTGCATCTGATGATTTCCAGTTCAGAGTATTTCTCGTTAATGAAGTTTTTAGATTAATAGCTTTGGGAAAATGCAGGATGTAAATGAATTTCTGAACGAGCTTTTGTAATTAGTTTTGACTTCTTTTTAGCTCCTTGAGGAGAGCTGCAAATTATCACGAAACTGATATTTTTAAATAGCCTCCGTTAACCACACTTAAAATCGCAGGGGGCTGGGGTGGAGGATAAGTTTCCCCACTGACTTTAACCGTTGATAACTTTGTCAATATTTTAGTCTAATTAAAGTAGCCAAACTTTGCGAATTTATCTGAAATTTATGTAATAAAAATTTGGTAGGACATTTGATTTTTCTGAATCCAAGTTGTTGTTTCCATATTTTGACAGGCATATATGTTTTTTTTTACCGGCATGTTTTTTAAATGCGGATTTTTCGTGCTTTTACATTTTAGCGTTGTATTTTTTTTCCTTGATTGATTACTTTTGCGTCATTTTGGTGGCTTGGCTGACGTTTTGGGAATGCAACATCATAACATGTAAAAACGTAACAATGTGTCCAACTTAACAATATTAAAAGTATCAGTATCTTAAATCATTAGAGTTTTGTTTATAACCAGATAAACAGATAGCTTTATATTCTACATGGTTCCTTTCCCTTTGTTCTGAGGGGAGTTTGGGACAATCAAGCTGATTAACCCCTTCAATTGTGAAGTGTCTGTAAAGCTCGGAGCGGCTTTGATTGTTGCAGGAGAGAGCATGCAAGCGCGCGCGTGAAGGTTTGGGAGGGGAAAATAACAAGCGTTCACTGAATCACTGCACAACGTGCCTTCTTTACTATGCTATCCTCGAGAACCTTTAGGAGAGGAGAAAGCCAGTTTCACCGCAGTTTCAGATCTGCAAAAATCAGTTATTGATTGTTCAAGACTATATCAAGGTTTAATTTTCTCGCATTAAGGATGACTATTATTTGTCGAGACTTATACAACGTGAACGAGAAGGCCAATTCTCGGGTTAGTAAGAAGGAACAACTCTTTTTGTCATATTAAGACTCTGTAAACGATGGCTAGAGGTGGATTACTGAGTACCTTTTCAGCCAGGCAAAACTTTTCTCCATGTTACTTTCATCATCCAAACGATAACTTAGAATGAATGTAAAGAGAAGATACTGACAAAGTAAACTACAATTTTAATATAATTCTCATGATAAATAATTCCATCTCATTTTCTCTTGACAATTCCTCTTAAAAATCACTGAAACAATAAAAGCTCGTAAACAGCGATACCATTTCTCAATTGGCTCGATCTACAACAATAATAGCTTAATCCTGCCATAACGAAGACATAAACAACTTGCATACATTTGTGTTAATACCACGTCACCAGTAAGAGCGATAGTGACATATTAATGACCTTTTAGTCTTACGAATGATATTCTGTGAGCCTGAGAGTCCGCATCTCAACACTCAAAGCCGGTTTGGCTTTCGCATCTTCAATTTACAGGCAGAAATTCCATGCTAATGATGTATACGTTTACTGAATCTGGACAGGACCACTGATTGGTCAACTTGCATAGTTGAGCGATCTAACACTTTTCTTCATTACCCGTGGGAGACATACGCGGAAAAACGGAGAGACAGGATATGGGGGGTATCGAATGGTCATTGCGAGCATATGCGAGCATGCGAGCAGTGCGTTTATTTTAGCGTGCACGAGCAGTGATCAAATTTCCTTGCGAGTAGCGAGTACTTTAGAAATACCTGATGACGAGCAAAATTAAATCTAACACAGGCAACCGCACAAACAACACACGCAACCAATAATAACTGTATTGCCAAAATCTATTTTCACTTTTCCAGTTTCACTCAAATCGTTTCGATTTCTAAGCTCAATTTAAATCCGAGACAGTTATTTTGCTTTAGTTTGGGATTAATTTGACAGCAAAACTATAAATAATTCTGCAATGAATATTTTAGCGACAGTGGACACAGTAGCGACTAACATTATTGCAAAAAATTGCGGTCGCAAAAAGCCATTATTTGAAACATTTTCAATCCAAAGCAAAACTAAAGCAAAATGTGAAATAATACGTACGATGTTTCTTGAGTCACAATTTGCTTGTTTTGCTGCTATTTTATCATATTTTGCTTCTTGGAGCGTTTACAAGGCAGGTCGGGTTACCCTGGCGCTTAAGTAGCCCTAGCACTAGTTCTCAGCCAGGGCTACCCTAGACCCATGGTAACCCTACCTGCTTTACAAACACGTCCATGAAAAAAAGAAGAAAAAAGAGAAACGTGGGAGTGCTAGGTAACCGTCTTGCTAGGGTAACCCTAGCACTAGGGAGGTAACAGTAGGGAGGTAGGAGGTAGGGTAACTCTAACACTAGGCTTAACCTACCTCCCGACGTTATGAACCACCTCAAGAAGAAGTTCAAAGCTCCCAAACTTTGAAGAGCCTTGACATAAAAAAAAATATATGTTTTTTTGGTTACATAATTCTTAGGAAATGTACACAAAGTGGCATTTAGTCTGACAAACAT
>NW_028301553.1:13160000-13177500 GCF_042242905.1 Orbicella faveolata
GAATATAAAATCTATTGAAAGATTCTCAAGTAGCTGTTCTGCGGAGCGCGAAGCAATCAAATATTCGGAAAATTCAGCAAAACCGGAAGTAGATTTTGAGCCCAGACGGGTCGAAATCGTATTTGGCGTATTTCTACCAAAGAAAGCTGCATTAGCAGATACTAACTATGGTCCGTTTCTATTCTTACTAGGACCTATCTATGGACAAAATACAAGCGAAACCAATTTTTCGACTTGTGCCATTGATAGGCGATTTAGGTCCATTTTTATAGGCATTCACTCTTAAGTGCTTCTTTCTTTGAAATAATAATAATAATAATAATAATAATAATAATAATAATAATAATAATAATAATAATAATAAAAAGTAGCGGCTAACTCTTCGGGTTTGAATGTCCTTTAGCACCGGGTTAAACCTAGCAACTTCAGCTTGCTTAAAACATTTCAATGTAAATGGTCATTGCACATTAGCCAATCACTGGGCACGCTTGAGAACTCACGTAATAAATTCTATGGGGTAGTTTACTTCGAAGAGTCAGCCATTATTTCGTCAAGGAAGAAGCAGTTTATTGAGCAAAAAAAAAATGCTTAAAAAAGATCAGTGTTGGCGTTGTGACACCATTTGTTCACCTCTATCTTCAAAGATCTCCTGTAGTGGATGCGGAATAGCATGTTACTGCAGCGATGTATGTAAACACAGCGATGTGTTTCGGCATCAGGTTGATTGTCAAACGGCTGCCCTGAAGAGAATATGTGCTGGATGTAGAAAGGAAAAAACAGGACTGAAGCCTTGTGGTTATTGTCGAAAAGAGTGGTACTGCGGCAAAGAATGTCAAACGAACTCTTGGCCAACACACAAGACCGACTGCCAAGCGATAAGAGCAAAAACCGAAGAGTTTTCCCGCCAGTTAAAATTTGCCTACGACTTGAAGAAATCGCTCACAGGTCCAGGGCTGGGAACCGTCTACTATTGGGGAAACATGCCAGCGATGGATATGATCAACTTGCCGTTGAACGAAGGTGCCCAGTATAACAAGCCTTTATCGATTCTTGCTTGCGGCGTTGGTGACCCGAGAAATGTTGTACTTTCCTTGTCTCAGCTTCCAGACGGCTATAAAGAAAAGCTGACCTTCGTTTTGAACGACATCTGCCCTTGTGTGATGGCTCGTACAGTCCTTTTACTATACATGCTACTTAAAGGTAAATTAGACGTTCGTATTTAGGATATGTTAATAACGGTGAAAATACAAAAATAGGTCCGCAATGCGTACTTGTTAGCCTATGATTAGTTTTATTGAGTTTTTTTTTTTTTTTTTTTTTGTAAAAAAATACCTCTTAGTCGGCGCGTCGGGTATGTTATGGACGGGTCAATGGATGAGTGAGTGAGTGAGTGAATGAGTGAGTGAGTGAGTGAGTGAGTGTGTGAGTGAGTGAGTGAGTGAGTGAGTGAGTGAGTGAGTGAGTGAGTGAGTGAGTGAGTGAGTGAGTGAGTGAGTGAGTGAGTGAGTGAGTAGTAGTAGTATATCTTTATTGCGCCTTACTCTCCAAAGGGAGGTATTGGTCTGTTTACAATAAAGGTTTAACATTAACTAGTACAATAAGAAATAACATTCACTTGATTCTTTTATAATTCAAATAAAATTAAATAAAAATTATAATGCTCATTTCGTTTGTAAGTTGAGAATATCTTTTCTTTTTTTAAACATTAAGTTGATATATTTACCTATTATTTTTGATGTAACTCTATTGTCAGCTCTAAGTAAGTACTTAGTTCTCTCGTTATCGCTCAGATTTGCGTAAAGTGCATCTTTGTTTGAAATGTGAGAATGGAGCTCAACTCTTATGGTAGCGTACCCCTGGCAATACATCAAGAAATGCTGTTCGTGTTCTACGCAATTTTCTTTGCATACTAAGCATGTTCTTTCCTCTACTGGGATTGATGCTCCTTTATTTTCATATTTTCCAGTTTGTATTCGTAATGCGTGACATCCTAACCTAAGCCTTGTCAGGCTAATTCTGTGTGCTGAGTTTGTAACCGTTTTCAGGTAATTTTCAAATTGATAACTCTTTTTAACTTCCTTGTGCGTAAATTTTTCCCTTGAAGTTGTTGATGAACTGTTCTTAGTCTCAAGCCAGTTTTGTCAATACTGATTCTAAGATTTTTGTTTATTTTAATCGACCGTTCTTGATGCGTTGCCGTGTTACTGGTTCTGTTGATTCTGTTACTTGATACCCCCTAGTGATCTCTTCATTAATTGTAACATCAAAGAAAGGTGTAGAAGTTGTTGCATATTGAACTGCTTCACGTAACAAAACGTTGCTACAAGAATGCTTCAATCTTTGCCAATAGCTAAAGATTGAGGCTTTTATATCAATACTTTAAGGGTACCTCCCAAGCTCTGCCCTGCAGGCAATATTTTCTGTATACCATGGGATGTTTAGTGTTTGTTTACAGAACTTAATGTGGACTTGTTCAATTGTGCTTTTATCAAAATGCGTTCTGTATGACAATAGTTCTGGTCCCCAAATTTCACATGCATAAAGCAACACGGGTTTAACAAGGGCATCGAAAAGTTTGTTCTTAATCGCAATAGTTGCTGAATCTGAGTTAGAAAAGGATCTTTTTATTATCGAGAGAACTTTTGTGGCTTTTTTGCTGAGAATTTCTGTTGCATAGGTGTAACGACCGGATGAAGTCATTTCTACACCTAAATATGTTTGTTTATCGACAATTTGTAAAGTTTCATTATTGTATTTGAAATTTGTATTGTTTTTGTTTTGCCCGTTACCACTAAATATGATTATGTTCGACTTTTTAGTGTTGACTTTGAGCTTCCATTGCTGAGCGTGTTGATGAATTACATTGGGCGATTGTTGCAGCCCTTCCGGAGAAGGACTGATTACTAGTAAATCATCTGCATACATTAAGCAGTTTATAGAGCGATTCCCTAACATCACACCTGGAGATTTGTTCTGTTTAAAATATTGCAGTAGATCATTCATAAATAACGAAAATAAAACTGGACTTAGGCCATCACCTTGTCTTATCCCTTTGTTACATGAAAAAAGTTCGGTATGCGTGTTTTGATTAATTTTAACACAACTCCTAATTGACGAATACATGGACTTAACACATTCAAGAATTTTCCTTGAATTCCATATTTGTGTAATTTATGAATCATACCGGATTGCCATACGCTATCGAAGGCTTTCTCGTAGTCACTGAAACCAACATAAAGTTTCTTGTGATGTTTGGTGTATTTATGGAGTAATTGCTGGAAAATGAACAAACTATCCGTGGTTCTAGAGTTTGGTCTAAATCCAAATTGTTCTGGATTTAGAACATTATGTTGCTCGATGAACTTATTCAATCTGTTTTGTAAAATTGATGTGAATAGTTTCCCTGAGCAGCTGGTTAAAGTAATTCCTCTATAATTGGCTGGAGATTTCTTATCGCCTTTTTGTTTGTATATTGGTTTTATAACACCAATGTTCCATTCAGTTGGGAAGGTGCCGTTTTCACTGATGTCGTTGAATATTCTTTCTAGAGAAGGCATGAGATAATACCGCCCATGTTTGATCATTTCATTCAGGATGGTGTCCGTACCAGATGCCTTTTTATTTTTGAGTTTAGATATTTGATCATGAATTTCTTTTGCAGTGATAGGCGCGTCTATAAAATTTCATCGGTCATAGTTGTTGTTTGGTCAGGATTGTTTGGAAATATGACGTTTGCGTTCGTTTCTTGAGATTCGTCATATAAAAGGTTTTGAAAATGTTTTATCCAACCTTCCGACGAAATATCGCAACTTCCTTCGACCGTCTCATTTTTACGAATTTTGTTTATTAGTTTCCAGAATTCGCCGCTTCGGTTGGAATTCAAATTGTTTATTTCATTTAAAAGTTGATTTTTATATGTTTTGTACATCTTGTTTACTAGCGTTTTGTACTTCTTTTTGAGGGTAAAGTTATTCTTGTGGCAGTGATCAAGGAGCTGTGGGATTTATTTCCTTCGCCAGTTTCTGCAGCTTTTTCTTTAGTTGTCTGCAAGTATTATCGTACCATGGTTTGTGTTTCTTCGTACATTTTCGCGTTTTACGTGATGTCTCCAGGCTTAGTTTTGCAACCGATTTTAGTATTTGATTGAACTGTGAAATCTCATCATTTATTGAGCTGTGGTGTGCTGCATTAAAGGATTGAAGCCTGTCTTGAATATCAATACTCGATAATGCACTTATGAATTTATCTTTGCATTCTGACTTCCAAAGAAACTTGGTGAAGCTGTTTTATGGAAACGCCCCCTTTCTTCGAGTATTTTTTGAGGCGTTGTAGTTCATGATATCACGATTACTGGAGGCTAATTTGAGAACGATTGGACAGTGATCAGAATAAGGCGTCAAATGCTGTATTTGAAATCCTAGCACTGTGTTTTGAAGATCTTCACTGACTATTCCGTAATCAACAGTGCTTGCTCCATTGGATTGATATGATGTTAGCTTGCCATCTACATCACCTGTAGCTCTACCGTTCAATATTCTCAATCTGTTTCCTAAACATAATCGTAATACTTCGCCTCCTAGTTTGTTAACGGTATAATCTCCGTTGTTTCGTTTTGGCCAATTTTTCTCGAGATTATATGCGTCATCATCTGGCAGGAAATCGCAACAATCATTTTCAATAAAGTCATTTAAAGTTCCAGTCCTAGCATTTAAATCACCAAGCAAAATGATTTTGCCTTGTTTGGAATACTTGTGTATTTCTTGTTCTAAAACGCTTAGGACGTCCGCACCTGCTTTTCGCTGAGACTGAAGTGGGGGTAAATAAACCGCCGCGAGATAAATGTCTGAATTTATACCAAAAAGCTGTCGTTTTAGGTGACAGCAAATTATGTTTGGAGAGGCACTCTTTATATGAAAAACAAGGTCTGAATGTTTATTCTTTATCAAGACAGATACTCCGCCTTGACCTCGTTTACTTTTCGTGCTCCGTACGGTCGAGTGGACTATGTAATCCTGAAACATTAATGACTCATCTTTTGCCCATGTTTCTTGTAAGCAAATAATATCGAATTTTGATAGATTAGATTTAATTGATTTGATATTTAATTTTGTATTTGAAATGGTTTTATTGGTTGGTTTTAGCCTGGTTTTGAGTCCTTGAATATTCCATGAAATTATATTGAAAGCATTATTTTGATTTAACCATGAAGAATTCATTTGAAAGAAAGAAAAAATATATATGTATTTATACGATCAACAAAACCCGGAAAAAATAAATGTAAGCTTTGATAATACTAATAAGGAAATATAGTACTTACTGATTATTGGGGAAATATAAAACTAAATATGTCTCACAAAAGTGTCTCAGTGTCATGATAAGGCTTACAGCTGCTTAACGTTTGCCAAGGCTTCTCAGCAGTAAGTTGATTAACTGTTGCGCTGGACCTGCGTTCCTCCAATGTGAATTTCGTCCTTTTCTGCGGTTCTGTTGGTTCCACAGGAATGGCTTTTCCTGAAAATGGCGCTGTTTTGAGTGGTCTGAAGTGGCGTCGAATGAGTGTCCATTTTCTCTTGCCCATTTCTTCATAGAAGCAGCCAGACGTCGAAGGCCTTGTTTGTTGTAATGGATTCCGTCTCGTGAGAAGATTTCACGCGATCATGGACGTGATCAAAATCTTGGAGCTTTAATGTCATGCTGTGCAATGTCTCCTTGATTGTAATATTTTCCTCAATAACCTTTTCTATTGAAGATTTCAGTGTTTCAAAAACTCTGTTGTCCTGATGACCAGGTGGAGTACTTGGGAGGCTTCGCCGTCGAGTTTGGGGGGACGGTTGCTGTAGTTGAAGGTTTGGTCCGGTGCTTGTATGAGTGGTAGAGTTGTCACCGGCGACATCTTCGACATCGTCAGAGAGCCATTTGAAGCATTTAACTCTGCTAAAAGGTCATCTGCTGTCTGGTGTGAATCGCCAGGACCTCCAGTTTGCCTTGCCGTTTCCACGCGCGTCTTTATGCATGGAAACACCTCTCGACACCATTCACCGCACTGGTTTCCTTGGATTAGAATACGGCATGTTGTCAAATAAAAGGAAATTGTTATGTTTCCTATCTTGTCTGCCTTCTTGTTCGTGGCGCCTCGTGTATTATCTGCATGTTCTTGTATTTGCGCCATCATCTTGGCTTGATAATCGCATTTGCTCCACTCTATATCGTGAGAAAGACTTTTGTAATGTTCGTCAATGTACTTCATCCACAACGATACGCCGTCTTTGTCGGTCATGTACGCTGCTGTCCTGTCGCCATCATTATAAATGTTGAAATCGATTTCCTGGAACAAAGCTGTTTTAGATTGCTTCCCGCCTGGCATTTTCTCAATACAAAGATGTTAAATTGTACAGATGTTAAATTGAAGAGCAGGTATCGCCTTTTACATGCTAAGTTCACTAATGTTGACTGCGACGGATTATTTCTGTCAACCGCCATGAGTGAGTGAGAGTAAGTGAGAGATGTATGTATGTCACACCAATCAGATTGGATCTACTTTAAACAGCCAATCAAATTTCTTGTTGTAAAGGTAAATGGTATGTGAGAAGATTTGATCCCGATACAGTTTAGAACGGCCATATTTATTCTTCTATAAAAGAGGAGGAAGTATTCATATATTGGGTTTACTTCGACATTTTCTGTGGGTTAGGCTGAGGATTTTAGTTAAATGAACGAGATGAGCCTTCGGTTCGTGAGTTAGTAGTATGCAAATGCAACGAGATATTTTTGTTTTTAGTTACAAAGGTAACTTGATACTTTTGTTTTTCACAAGGAGTAAATTCAATAAGAGGTCACGAATCGTCGCTTTTAGTTCTTAGGACATATTTTAGAGGAGACGAGACTATTAAGATTTGAAACAGTTCTAACGTTTACAATAGTAAGTGCAGGTGACGATTGTTTTGTTCTTGTTGCATGCAAATATAACGAGATATTTTTATTTTTTAGTTACAAAGTGTAATTTGACACTCTTGTTTTTCACAAGAGAGTAAATTCAATTAGAGCTGACGAATCGTCACCGCTCTTTCCCACGAGATGTTTGCTATCTTCAGTAACAAATGGTAACTTAACACTTTTGTTTTTTATATGAGAGTAAATTCAGTTAGAGCTGACAAGTTATCGGCTATTGTTCCCAGGATATTAAACAAAAAAAAGCTTTCATTTCTGGACGGTTTTTACGTCTCTGCAGTAGCAGTTTATTTTTATTTGATGGGCATTTTATGACATTCTTTTCAGTCCGATATTTTTAAAGGTAAAAGTATCAAAACTCCCAAATGTTCTTTGAAGACTGCGTGGCACCAAGTTAAAGTGCAATTTAATTAAATCAGACTTTCAATGTGTCAGAGAGGTTTTTTTTTCTCTTTCTTTCTATTTTTGGTGAAGTAGTGTTGTGTTGTGTTGTGTTGTGTTCTGTAAAAAGGGTAAACTTACGACTCGTATAAAATGCGAAAAGGTCTCTTAACTTGAGTATTTTTGAGCAAAAATTCCTCTTGGGGGTTGGAAGGGCTATATGATGGGTGAGTGAGGGAGTTATGCATGTGGACGTGTCGCACCAATCACAGTGTGGGTTTTATCAACGAACGAATCAAAGAAGAGAAAAAGATGGTATCTACATTAATCTGGAGACGTGTCAGATTACTGTAGTTTGTTCAAACATTTTATGGCTTACTATTTAGTTATCTTACCATTACCGATGTAACATCGTATGTACATCATAAATTCCCAGTTTCATTCTTGCTGTACATCGCAACCAAAAAAACTTGTCAGATTTACCAAATCATTACTGTAAACAGCTCCATGAATGCTCCTATCTCCGGCACTTCACAACAAAAAGAATAACTCTTGCACGTCTTGCGTGCCTATGTTTCCATTCTGTTGGAGTTAATTTGTTTTTAAAAGTCAGTATCTGGGAGATTAATTTCTATAAGTGAGAAGGCAATCACTGCAACGATAAAGGTGTTACTTTAAAACTGGAGACATTGTACTCGTGGTAGAGAACTTGTGGCCCCTTGGTCGCATCCTCGAATTACAACCCAATAAGAGAGACGGGCTTGTGAGGAGGGTCAGGCTGAAAACCAAGTCCGCGGTCCAGGAACGTCCCATCGACAGTATCGTTCTTCTAGAGGCTCGTAGAGTCCACGAGAGAGCCTAAAAATTTTTCATCTTGATGTCCTCAATAGACTGCGAGCAGTCTCTCTCTTGCTCCGAAATCCGTGGGCGGGGAAGAAAGCAAAACAAGTGTGACTGCGAGTGTGATATGCGAGTAGCGCGGGCGGCTCGCGGCTTCGCATATTACGCTCGCACGCTCACGACCCACCGCTTGTTTGTGTTGCGTTAATCTTTGCGTTCTTCCCCACTGATTTTTGTACGAAAGAGACTGCTCGCAGTCTACGTCCTCAACCAAGAAGTTTGCCTATAACATCAGAGAACAGTTCTTTCTTTGTTGACTTGACTATGATGAACCATTTCGAATGGAGTTAGTAACAATATATTACTCGAGTTTTTTTCCGTTTGAATCCCTCCACTAAGTTTAAATGCTTTCAGTTCGCATTAACGGACCGCTAGGTAGGATTCAAACGTGCGTGACATTTCCCCTACGTGCGAAACACTTGATTTAAAATTTAACTCAGCGATCATAGACATCATAACATAAACATATAAACATAAAACCTTTATTTCAACACGATAAGAATCAAAGCTATAAAGCTTTTGGGGTCGTGTATACTACTACATTAAAATACGTTAATTAAAATATATACATGTAAAATACGTGTGATTGGTTGGGTAAGATTTTTGCTTAGTACGTTGGTATATCATGCAGCAATCGTGTCAATTGCATCGAATTTCAGTTTAGTTCATCAATTACTTTAATCTACCAGTTCACATCAATAGGAGGAAATATATGTAAGTTATTTGTCTTTATCTTTTTGATTTGGTTTGTTACCTTTTCTTAGAATTATTGTAACCTATTGCTTTTTAGTCGAACACCACGTGATTCAAGCAGATGAGTTCTAGTAATGACTTCTTAATCAAAGTGAGGAATTCGTTTTCAAATCACCTCTCGGTCTGATGTCTAAGTTAGTTCGAAGCGCGAAAAACACAAGCATCGCACACTGAAGGGTTTGAGACCACCGCAACACCGCAACTTGGGATTTTATTCACCGCATCACCGGTTAAAAAAACAAAAGAGCAAGCTTAAATTTTGGCCTGTAGGCACCTTTAAAGCTCCCATTCGATTTGCGTTCATGAAAATCTTCTCGCTCGCCCAAAGCACAGGGGACCCGAACACTGTATCAGCAGTAACATAATAATTTACAAAATAAATGCACTGTTATTTACCTGTGTTCCTGGGTCTGTTTAAATCGTTTAGAAGGGATTTGACTATAGAAGCAAAGGCGGTGTACATTTCAAATATCATCTTGTCTGCCGCTTTGTAAATGCGACAATCCGATTTCGTCTCGAGTTTTCACTATCTTCATTAACTACTAATCATTATAGTTGAAAACTAAATTTTCTCCAATTCTTATTGGTTTAAACTGATCACATGACGCGATAGTGTTCGTCCGCGGAGAGACACTATCTGCCCATACTGCCCGTCCGAGGAAAATACCCGGATGGATAGTAATCGTTCATTAAAAGTTTTCTGTAAACAAGCGGGCCTATAGAAAATAAACAATTGAAATTGTATTAAGTGGGTTTTGTCTGTTTTCTTTTTCAAATTTTACATTTGGCTTTCCCGGCTTCATCTAAAAAGGTTGAAAATAATTCAATATGATATTTGAACTGGCGCGTGGAAGAAAATTTAGTGGTGAACAATGAAGACAATAGAGTGTTTATGTCTCGGAACTATTAGTCTGATAGTTGCCCCTTGGAAATTTGATGTTCTTAAAACTAGCATATTTTCCCTCGAAACTTCGCTTCTCGGGCAAATATTTGTTTTAAGAACATCAAATTGTACAGGGTGGTTCTAACTTGAAATTCTATTAATGACAAAGTAGTGTGCATTTGATTGTTCAAATAATAGCTGTCAAGTCGATTAATTTAGTGTAATAACAATTTTTTTTCATCATTTGTACAAAATTAAATGATGGTACATCTTCACCTTTGAACGTTTGAACTAGCTAGGGTGCTTCGAGAGAGAGGAAGGGTTAACAATGCCTAGTCAGACTGCAGTCTGTTCGAATCAGTTCAAAAACCTCTAATAAGGCAGCCAAAACACCAATTGAAATGAATTCAGTTGTTTTCTAAATTAACATTCCACTCCAAGGCTTCCCCTCTCCAAGAGCATGCATTCATCATGAAACGAAACACCTCGCGCCTTATCCAAATGGTCTCACGGTTACTCTCACAATCTTCCTGACGATCTACAAGGACGTTAGGTCCTGTTCGTCTTCAATAGCATAGCTTATACATCGGGCGGAATGGCCTACCATCATTACTTGCATGTATATAAATATATATATTTTTTGTCTTCTTTACACATAACATAGTTATAAGACGTTCACCTACATAGAGCACTTAAAACTGATTCATTTTCACCTTACAGGAGGAGAGCAGGTAGCAAACTCTGTGACGCAAATTTGGTATTCACTGCGACTCAGTGAAGAGGACTTCAAGCTTGTGATGCGCACCCTTCAAGAACTAATCCATGCATCCAGCCTTGAAGAATTGACAAGAGGCACAATGACGATGGAGCAAGACCATCTTCGCACACTCGTACAAGTGTGGCGTACATGGTTTCACCTTAGTTCTCGAGAGGGAGACTGGATTACAGAGGAGCGGCGAAGAAAAGTTGAGAATTATTCGGGTTCAGAGGAAGGAATCAAATTGTACTTGAACCAAATCCCAAAGGAGCATAAAGAATCTGCCTCTGACTGGTTTGCGAACGGCATTCTGTTACCCAAGGCATCGCGAAAAGAGCTCACTCGTGAGAATGTTACTCTAACTGGCTTTCCTGCCGCTTTTTTGAATAAAATTGGTGGTCCTTACCGATTCAGTTACATACTGGATCCTTCTCTAATTCCATTTATATCATGGGATTACAAAGACGTTAAACAACATTTTCATTGCGCCTCCGTTCTCAAGATGTACAGTCAGTATGTGGGACACTTGCTCGAGAGGTGCGTTGCGACACTGTCCACAACACAGGTAAAGTTTCACTTCCTGTTGTACAACTGTATGGAGATGGTTCCATTTCTTCCCCCAGACCGGAAGTATGACCGTGTCACCACTTCAAACATAGCTGATTACGAGCCACTTACCAGCATCTTGGACATGTGTAAACCATTGTTGAACACAGCCAACACTTCAGCTGTTATCATCACAGAATTTCAAAACTGGCATGAGCCTACAGGCTTAAATGAAAAATTGATACGTCATTTCTCACAACTGCCTGAAAGCTTTCGCCAAAAAGTCCTGGAAGACACCCAAAATCGCGCCATTGCCTTTTCCCAGGGGAGGGTAGCGTTTATGGATTACTACGACCTCAGCGAGGAATTCATCCAGTTTCTTCGCGCTGCTCTGCTTGTTAGTGATCATGAGATCCCGGATAAAGTGAATCGACCGCGCATATGGAAGTCAGTGGCTGACTATAATGGCTTGGTTGCGCGCAACTTCCTTCGCAACCAAAATCGATTTCTTCCGTTCAAGTGGACGAACAACTGCCGCAGAGTCACCATGTTGAGTGGGTTCAGCCGAGTCGTAGAATGGATTGTCAATCCACAGTAATGCTCCTTATATTTCAAAACTTCACAAAAGGAGTACAGTGAAATTTCTGTTAGCTTGTATACTTTTGTTACACAGGCGTTTTCAACATCATCATCATCCTGGTCATCATCATCATCATCAAATTGGTTGATGCTGATATGCCTCACAAGACAACGAACAATTACTGGAAGCATAAGATGCTCTCAGCACGAATAGAACCCATGACGATGATTATTTCTCCAACATTTTTCATTTCTTTTTCTCCTGTTAAACAAATAAGAGGTAACCTCTCTGACGATTGAAACGATGTTGAACTGTGCCCAATAATGTATGATTCTATTTGTATCACGGGACTGCAAAGACATTAAACAACATTTTCATTGCGCCTCTCTTCTCCCGATGTACAGCCAGAATGTGGGCCACTTGCTCGGGAAGTCCGTTCCGACATTGGCCACAGGACTGGTGAAGTTTCACTTCCTGTTGCGGCAGCTGCAAGGAGATGGCTACATTCCTTTCTCCAGACCGTAAGTTTGATCGCGTCACCACCTCAAACATAGCTGATTATGAGCCACTTACTAGCAACTTGGACATGTGCGAGCCACTGTTGAACAGAGGGAACCATTCTGCTGTTATCATTACGGAATTTCAAAACTCGTCTGATCATATTTCTCTGTTTCAAAAAGAACTACTTCGTTCCTTAGAAACGACAAAAGGCTTCCGTCAACAAGTGCTACAAGACATCCAAACTCCCGCAATTAATTGCCTATTCCAACAAAAAAGAGGCCTTTATGCAGTATCACGACAACAACAAAGAGTTTATGCAGTTTCTTCGCGCTCCTATTCTTGTAACGGATCGCGAGATTCCGAATAAAGTGAATCGACGGCGCACATGGAGGTCAGTGGCTAACTGTAATGGTTTGGTAGCACGTGAACTTCCCTGCCAAAATCGAGTATCTCTGGCCAAGTAGACGCAGATCTGCTGCAGGGTTACCATGATGACGGGATTTGAGAGAGCCGTGGAATGGATTGTCAATCCGCAGTAATGTTCTTAAAACGCAACAAACCCCCCATTTTATTTTTCCTTTAATGAAATCTACTAGTTTTTCTAATTACTTCAGCGAAAAAGTTGATAAAATTCCCGCGTTTCTACAGGCGTTTAAAGTTGTAGTTTTTGCGCCTACGACCGGAACACTGAACACTGAAGGAAAACCTGTTCTTTAATATCTTTAGCCCTTTTTTGGCAGGATTTTACGTTTCTTTGGTTAACTTGCTACCGTATGGTATTTTGTTCATGTGATCATTTCCAGTTTATACAGTATTTTACGTTAATGTTTTTTTAGATAAATAGCTTTGCGAAAATGCAGGTTTCCGAACGGGCTTTCGTAATCAGTTTTGACCTTTTTTTAGCTCCACAAGGAGAGCTGCAAATTATCATGACATTGATATTTTCAAATACCCTCCTTTAACCGCTCTTAGAATCTCAGGGAGCTGGAGGTAGGGCATAAGTGTCCCCACTGACTTTAATCATTAATACATTTGTCAAAATTTTAGTTAAATTAAAGCAGCCAAGCTTTGCAAATTTAACTGAGATTTATCTAACAACAATTTAGTAAGATACTTTTGACCGGCGTTTTTTTCCAAATGCGGAATTTTCTTGTTTTAAATAGCAAAGCCTATCTATGATCAATATAGTTATTTTACATTTTAGCGTTGCATTTTTTTTTTCCTCGATTGATTACTTTTGAGTCATTTTTGGTGGCTCGGCTGACGTTTTGGGAATGCAAATTAGTAATGTCATAATATGTAAAAACGCAACCATACGTCCAAATTAACAATGTTAAAAGTGCCCGTATTTTAAATCATGGGAAATTTCTTTATAACCAGATAAACAGATAGCTTTATATTCCACAGGGCTCGTTTTCCTTTTTTTTTGAGGAAGGGGAAAGGAGGGAGGAAATTGAATACCCCCTTCAAGTATAAAGTGTCTGAAAAGCTGGGAGCGGCTTTGATTGTTACAGGGGAGAGGATGCAAGCGCACGTGTGAAGACCGGGGAGGGGACGTTCTTTACCATGCTATCCTCGAGAGCCTTTGGGAGAGGAGAAAGCCAGTTTCAACAGATTTTAAGTTCTACAAGTATCAGTTATCAAGGTTTGTATTTATCGCTTTTAACTGGCGACTGGAAAACTTTTCAAGCTTTTTTCAACTCCTCTTATTTGATAAAACTAATGCTTTGTGGCGTTGGACATAGGTCTAAAACAGACGGACAAAAATATAAAGGGAGAGCTGATTGAAATTTTTGAAATAGGAAATGAAGCGTCACGCCAACCTTGAATGAGCTAAGGGCCTACCTACGTGGAGAGATTGTTTCCCTAGTAACACAAGTCACTCGAGAACTTTTGATACATTTCTACAGAGAGCTGAATGGAAACTGCTCACAAAAGAAATCACAAGATTGGCAGAAAGTTGATCCTGGATGGAAAACTGACTTTGAAGGGGGAGCAGGCTGACACTGGAGCAAGCGAGCAACTTCCCTCTCCCCCCACCCCCCGCAAAAAACCTTGCCTACTAGGGATATTATTGTAATCAGAACTAAACCTAAACAACGTGAACGAGAAGGCCAGTTCTTATATATGTTAGTGAGAAGGAACAACTCTTCTTTCATATCAAGGCCCCGTAAACGATGCCTATAGGTAAATTGGTGGTTAACTTTTCGACCAGGGAAAGCTTTTGCCCAGGTGTATGGGACCTCCGCCGTTCTTTAAACAACCGCGCCCGGCAATCAATCATTAGTCGCTTATTGTCGATTGTGGAATAAATCCTCAGAGGCAAGCTTACAGAAAATAACTCTCAAGGAAAAAAAGGGTTCCTCTAGCTTCTTTCCATGCACTCAGCTCAAAACAATCTCAAAATTTTAATTCACTTTACTTAATAACATATACTTTTAAATGATGGTTCTGGGAATTTTGTGTTCCATCAAGACAATATTTCCTACTTGATGATTTCTAATTCTCTTATCACCTGTATGCCGTTAATAATGTATTGGTCTTGTGTAATTAAGGAAATTAGACATCAATCTCTGCTATTGACTACTCGCTCACCTACTGACCAATCACTTGTTCTACTACTTTCCTTCAATCAGTCTCGGTGTGGATTTATTTCTTACAAAACGTAACTTGTCCTTTTGATTATATCTTGTTTCCACTCCTACAACACGCCACGGGCAGATAAATACTAGGAACGTGAACGGCAGTTCAGCAAATCTGTGTGGACATCATCTCTGATGTCTATACCTCAATGACAAGGTTGTTGTGATGTAAGAACATAACCAATCAGTGTCTCTGTAACAGAACAGGAAATTAACCAATCAGTATATCTGAAACAGAACATGAAAATAACCATGCAAACAGCATCCGTGTAACAGAACATGAAACATAACCACTCAGTGTCTCAATAACAGAACATGAAATAACCATTCAGTGTGTCCGTAGCAGAAAAGGCAAATCTTCGTAACAGAACGTGAAATTAACCAATCAGAGTCACTGTACCAGAAAGTGAAATTAGCCACTCATTATCTCTATAACATATCATGAAAATAACCAATCAGTATCTCTGTAAAAGATTCAAGTTCACCCGCTGGATAAATAGGGATATTACATGGCCACGCGGAGATAAGAAATTTCTCTTCTTTTTTTGAAACATATTTCACGAGTGAGGGAAGCGAGCGAGGGAAACATTTTTCCACACGAGAAGAGAAATTTCGTATCTCCAAGTGGCCATGTAATATTCTATTTACTGTATCAACGCCAATGAAACCTCAAACCATTTCACTTTCGCTGCGAGAGGGGACATTTATTAAGTAACCATAGCAACGGTGATCTTCTCACATGTGAAAATAACACGTCACGTGTGAAGATCTGTTTTCGTGCGAAAGCCCGCCTTGTATTTCATTGGTTTGTTATATAATAAAATGAATTCCTCCCTCATCTAACGGTATGAAGCTAATTCTGGTCCTCAACGTACAAAGCACTTTATAGGACTACAGCATGTCAGTCTTCTCTCTTGTAATGAAACTAAAGTAGGTGAAACATTAATGCTTCGCAACAACCCGTTATATGAAATCTCCTCTAGACTACGAGTAGTCCCTCTTTCGCTTAGTCCGTCGTTGCGTGATGCGAAAGAAAACCGCGAGACAAAAATGGCCGCGCGAAATCCTGGAGGCGAGGAGCGCGCGAAAGGAGGGACTACCGCCTAAGCCCAAGAGTTTGAATTATGCGTTGCTCTCACAACGCAAAAATATGATTGGCTTATGTTAGGAACGTTGACGACGTCTTGTCAACATTCGAGATACGTGTGACGTCTTGCAGGAATGTTTTGGAACCGAAGCAAAGCGAAGCGGCACCAGAGCAAATTGAAGCGTTGGAACCGCGCTTCGCAACCCGCAATGTTCTTGCAAATCGGCCGACAGGCTTTGGAGAGATTTAAATTTATCCAGTGCTTTGTTTGGCAAAGCTTTCCGCCCCCAACTCGACTGCGAGCGTGTTTCTGATTTCGCCGCTCAACACCATCGTCCAAGTCAGTGAATACAAATTCACTGAGGTTGACCTTTCTGCCGTCCATTTGAAAGATTGAACCGGACTTTCACTTGAAACCGGACATTCACCTAAAACTTTCCGCTGCTATCGGCAAACATTTCACCGTAGTTGGATGATCTCCTATGTCAAAAGACGTAATATAAATTCTCGGTTGAAACTCTGCATTTGAACTTTTAGATTTACACCTACAGACGCAGCAAAAATCGTTATCTGATGTCTCATTCGCCGTCTTCTTTTTAAAACCTCTTTTGCAGTTTCGCTGAACGAATATTGAACGAATACTGAACGAAGATATAATTCTCACGGGATATGTTTTTGCCTGGCTTTTTGAAGAGTAGAGTAGAGCAATTTTATTCAGGATATCTCCCGGGGTTATTGACAACAGGCGATAATGAGAGGACGTCAAGATTAGAAATCCTACACCGAAAACTCACTCGGCCGTGAAAGAGCAAACTCTTGGGCTTAGGCGGCAGTCCCTCCTTTTGCGCACTCCTCACCCCCAGGATTTCGCGCGGTCGTTTTTTTCTCGCGGTTTTCTTTCGCGTTACGCACGACGGACTAAGCGAAAGAGGGACTACTCGTAGTCTAAATCTCCTCTTTTTCGAAGAAACCGTGTAACGATTAAAAGATGCACCCGGAGCTGGTCTATATCTGGAAAACAAAACCTTCAACTTCGTGTTAACCTGAAGTTTCTGAAATAGAAAAGTGTCTTCTTGTTCAATAAGTCAGTCAGTGAGTTATGCTACTTCGAAGAAAATTCGCTGGCCCTCGGTTTTTAACAGCTTTGAGAGTTGCATGGTGAGTGGAGAATCAGCCGATAGAAATCTCGAGCTGGCCGTCTAGCTGTTAAATGGTGAAAGACCAGTTGAAAACTGGGCTGCCACGATTTGGATCTGTGAGTTATGTTACTTCGAAGAAAATTCGATGGCCCTCGGTTTCTAACAGCTTTGAGAGTGCATGGCGAGTGGAGAATCAGCCGATAGAAATCTCGAGCTGGCCGTCTAGCTGTTAAATGGTGAAAGATCAGTTGAAAACTGGGCTGCCACGATTTGGATCTGTGAGTTATGCTACTTCGAAGAAAATTCGATGGCCCTCGGTTTCTAACAGCTTTGAGAGTGCATGGCGAGTGGAGAATCAGCCGATAGAAATCTCGAGCTGGCCG
>NW_028301553.1:13490000-13597500 GCF_042242905.1 Orbicella faveolata
ATTTACACCATACAAAAAGTCCAGTAATCTCACTGTTATTTTAGAAATGTGCAAACTAATTAAAACAAAGCTGCTGCTTTTCTCAAGCAATAACTTCTCATACTTGCAACTCACAATGCTTACCCCAGTTTTGTCACAGAGCCTCAAAGTATTGAAAGAACCAACAGCAAACAGTTCACCTGAATCAAAATAATTACAAACTGGTAAAAGTGGAGGCACACAGCTAAATTAATATTAAGTTAATAAAATTATACAAAATATATAAATATATCATATAAATCTGGCATATGATTTGAAAATTACTGTCAACCTTGTAAAAATTATTTCAGGGACAGATTGCTATCAGACATCCTTTTCATGTCACAGATCTGAACTTTCTTATCTGTGACAATCTTTAGTTATTAAGAAATAGTTACTAAATGTATTAGTTTCAGCAAACTTTGACGACATTTCACTCACCATCAGGGGCCCATGAGATGCTAGTGATGGGATACTCATGTAGCATACTGGAGTACAACACTCGGCCATAACTGTCCCACACCTGCCAGGATATTAATTTGAAATATTATTAAAAAGGCTAATTCCAGGGATCAGTGCAGCCAGATGGCTCAACAAGTTGTCCAGCGTTTAAAGTTGGTTGCTATAACATTAAGTGACTAGAAGTAAATTGTGCCTTGAACCCCTGATTGGTATGCTAGTTCAGCACAGGTTAGCTCCCAACATTTTAATTAGTTGGCCTAACCCTTTGCTGATACCCACTTATTATAAACACAGTTGTTTCGAGAAAGGTTGTCTAACTTACAAAGGCATAAAAGCTTATGCCAGCAATGGCGAAAGGTTGATCGAAGATAATGGTGTTTCAGCATGAATGACGGAAAAATAATGATTTTACTTGTATCTGGTTGCTCCTTCCTTCACACTGAAAGTGCCGTACACTTTGATCAAACAACAGCAAACCATCTCAGCCTCCACCCACAATACTTTCGGCATGTTTTTCATGCTTCATTGCTAGGAAAACCTTTCTCAAAACAGCTGTATATTTTGATCCTGCTAAACAGTGTCAAGAAACACTGACTGAAAGAGTATGTACATGTACTGTGTTTTGCCCAAAAACATGATGATAAACTGCACCAAGGCTAATAAGATCCTCAAGCAGACGCAACAGCTAATTAAGGCCCTGCCCCCAACAATCTTCAAAACATTTCAAATCAATTATTATGTAACATAATTCTAATTTATGACTCCACATCAAGGTTAATGACTGAATATTGCAATTTGCTGTTTCTTTATCACTGAACCTACTGAAGTCTCCTTATGTCAGTATTTCAAGAACAAACCTTATATTTGCAGTCCTCTCCACCAGAGATAATTAGATTATTGATAGGATTCCAGTCCACTTTTAACACAATCCCATCATGACCCTTCCACTGAAAAAAACATTTAAAAGTACAGTGTACAGATCCATGATTATATTTATGTAGTAATTTATTGTCTTTAAAGACAATTACATGTAAAATTAAAATTAAATTCCTGGCAAAACATTTTTAGCAAGAGCTTGTAGTTGACTCTATAACCGCAAATGGTACATGTAATGGTCGAAAACTTCATATGAAGGAAAATGGATAAAATGGAAAATGGATTTATTTGCCATGCCTGATAGCCTTGTACAAGATCATTATGGCATTCCCATTCGCTCAATCAGTTCTTTAAGCTTCAAATAATAAACAGAAACTACAGTACAGTGGAATCCCGATTTCTCAAATCCTCAATTTTTTAACTTTCTGATAACTTGAACAAAAAGTTGTTTCCCTCCCATCCAATGAGCACTGTAATTTTACCCCTGAATACTTGAAGTACCTGATTTTCTAACCAGTTTTTGATTTCCTTGTGGGGTTAAAAAAAATTGGGAATTCACTTTAAATCTTCTTTACAATGACAACAATGAGAACAATGACAATAAGTATACAATGATGTATGAGTTCCAACTTGATCATACATGTACCTGGACTGGCTTTGCAGCAGCTTGTAAAGGTTTAATAACCAGTTGCTTTCCACTTGTGTGTAGGATGTGGTCTGAGTCAGGACTCCAGGCAACAGAATACACTGGGGTACCTGTAGACATCACAGGATTATTACAGAATCTCAACCATTCAAAGTGATACTTGGACAAAACTCAATTGTAAATTTTAAATACACTATAGGTGCATTCTGCTAATTAAGGTGATTCTGTCATATGCTGGGAAAAAAAGGAAAGGGTAAGGAAAAACATATGTTGGCTAATTGTCATGAAAATGACTTGTTTTGTCTTGACTTGTGATGTTGTCCCAGTCTTGGGAAATACTGTTATCAACAAAAGACATTCATTTAACCAATCAGTCAATTAATCAATCAATTAATCAATCGCTCCTTCAGTCAATCAACCAAGTCAACAACTTCATCACAGTGTCTTGTCGTCTAGCCAGCCATCAAGCTTACTAATCAGAGACACTGCATAGTGTAAACTATAAATAATGGCCTGCTCAATCCAGAGTCCATCACACTAACCCTTAGGAAAGTTCACCGTGATAAAAATGCATGTAACTTTAGTTAGTGGCTTTTCTTTGAATACATGTAGTTGCTTGATGATATAAACTAAGAAAGTTTGAGAAGCACAAATACACAAACCTGTTTGAACCAAAGTTGACCGTAACATGCCACTCCTGGACCAGATCTTCACTTGACCATCCTCTCCAACTGAGCAAAAAAGATTAAAAACATGCATGCATGATCAGTGTGAGAGAAACTAGATTTAAAATAGTACTAAGATAATCTTGGGTCTTAGACTGAGCTTGTCAAGCGTGCTCTACCATAATTTTTGACATCATTTGGTAACTGCCATTTTTTTTGCAAAATGGTCACCTAGAGAATTTCACCCACCAATGCCAAAGCATTATGCTTTGTATTTTAACAGGTTTACTTAACTCATTGACTCCCGGAGCTTTCTACCAAAAACACATTTTTTGGACATTTTGGAGATTTTCAGCCTGGATATGGGCCAAATTAGCTCCAATCTACTCAAAATGGCATTTACAACATGACAGCATGCCTTTCTTTCCACTAGCATCGTGTTTTACAACATTTTTGCTTGGCCACATGCAGAAATCAAAATTTCAAGATAGTTTTTGGACAAGAAAGTGACCTACATGTACATCTTTAGGCTTTTTCCTTTTTTTAATTTTTTCTATTTTTTTGGCCTTTCCTTTTTCTCCTTTTCTTATCTTTTTGCTGCAGTGATTGACCTTCTTCTGGGCTTGCTTCCAGTTCAAAAATTTCTGAGAAGGCATCACAGAGACGGGCAATTTTTACCATGGAGTACAGCTAAGTGTAGCCACAGGAAATTTTGCTCCGAGTTTTTCACTCAAATTTCTCAGCATTTTGGTACATATTTCAGGCTCCACTAGGTTAATCACTCTGATCTGCGTATCATTGCAAATATCTTTTCCCCCTGCAGAACTTGAGTATAGATAATGCCAATTTTGGTCAAAGGTGATGACATCAGAAGTGGAACAAAGGCCAACACTCATCACGGCCAGTTACGGGCAGCACAGGAGCCAATGGGTTAAAACTAAAAGATATTTGATTTTCTTGATTGCATGACAAAAAACAATCAATGATCACTTCAATGAAACCTTCAGCTCGGGCAGCTGAACTCTTCCTCACCTGTAACCATGGCTGACCCATCAAAGCTCCATCTTCCACTGAGCACAGCACCTCGGTGAGCCTCCACAGACTTCTCAATACGACCATTCCGAGAGATCAAGTGGAATTTACCTGCAGGAAATTATTTTAATACAAAGTTGGATCTGTACTGAATTGTCAGGAGATTCATCCAGAGTGAGACAGCTTAGTTAAGTTATCTCAAAATTTTTCTGCACATGACTATAGCAAAGGTATAACACATGTAGCTCTTCTTGAATGGGATGCTTGCCAATTGCAGTTTAGAAACATTCCAGTAAGCAGAGCCAAGGCTGTTGTCTAAGAAACATTTTGAGGAGCCCGAGCATTGCTAACCATGAAATCCTAGGTGCCCAGCACCTAAACTTATATGGAAAAGTTAGGTTTTCCCAGTAACCCAAACTCAAAAGTAAGGCGCTTTTGACATCCACGTGCTTCCAAGGCTTAATATGATAAATGAATCTAAGATCTGATGCACACAGTAAATGCACAGAAGCTAGATTAAGTACCATTAATTCAGTCAGATACACTTGAACTTCCTATAAGTGGACACCCTCGGGACTAGAAAAAGTGTCCACTTAAGAGAAATGTCCGGGTGTAGAAGGTAAAAATGCAGTGTTTGTATGTGGCTGGGTCCACTACCAAGGTGTCCATCTATGTAAGGTGTCCGTTAGCTGAGGTTCAACTGTACACTCCAGTGGTCAAGTCTGTCTATCATGGAAAACTATGATTATAATTCTGTCACAGACATCCATTGCAATATGAAAATATAAATACTGGCTATCAGTTTAGTTACCATCTGTAGAGGTAAGTACGAACAACTCAGACTGGCTCTGTTTTTTGCCTCCAGCACTTCGTGGAAACCAGTGTATATCAGTTGGGAAGATTTCTGCTGGTAATTTAATGACCTGTGATTAAGAAAGAAAAACAGAAGTCATTCTAAAAAAAGTGTAATACTTGAATTGATGCATCAGACGAAAAAAAACAGTCTAATCAACTCAAAATATAATGTGCATGTTTACCTGTGTGGTTTCATCTGATAACAAGTTCCATTTCAATATACTATGATCATCGCTGTCAGGTAGACACAAAAATATGACAGTCAACAAGGCAATTATATCACACTTCAGCTGTAAATAAGTTTACTGTAAATACATGTAGATAGACTCCAAACACTGAAACAATCACATACCGTAAATCCTCAAATTACCGCCCAGGGCGCTTATTTCAAATTTAGGAGAAGACGGGCCGCTTATTCGAGGGGTGGGTGGGGGGCTTATTTAATTTTTCCCAAATGGTGGCTTTTTTTTTTTTAAATCCATCATCTACGTGTAAACACCAACATAAGCTGTTTAATGACATAAAAAGCTGATCCTAAAGTTTAAATCGCGGCACCATTAGTACTTAACGTGTTCAATGTGTTCACTAAATGTGTTTACAAACTGAAACAAAGTACAAATCTAATACCACATGACGAAAACTATACATCCTTTGTTGTCTCAATACTCATCCACACAATGGAGGGGCAGGGGAGGAGGGCGCTTATTCAAGGGGGCACTTATTTAAAATTTCGGCCGATAGGAGGGGCACTTCTTCAAAGGGGGCTCTTATTCGAGGGGGGAGGGGGCGCTAATTACAGTAAAAGAAGTGTGCAACATTAATGCATATGTTGTGATTTCAATTTTACTCATGGTACAGTAATAGCATTTCACTTTATTCTGGTATAATTATATACTAGTTATGCAATGCTCTCATGCCATAGAAAATACAGTGGCCAGCACAGTCAAAACGACATATGCGTGGAGCATGTCATGTGAAGGTTGGACGTAATACTGTCGAATATACAGCGGCTTTCCTGTACTCTGATTGGCTGTATTTTCTATGGCATGGTATAAATAGTAATACATGAAAATACCAAGTAAAATTAAAAAACAAAACATAAACTGTAAAAGCAAACATCCTGTGTCCAGGATCAGATAACTTCTTCAGGGTGCAAAGGTGCACATGGTACCTTTTCTATGAGACAAGGACTTTCTTCGTATTACAAAATAAATCACGTCTTGGAGAGGGCACCACAAAATTACAGAGAACAATAATGCAGTTGACTGGGTAATAAATCCAACTAAGTCTAACATACCCGCTAGAGTACAGTTCGTCAGCAGTTGTCCAACCAACACAACTGACTAGATCTTTATCTGTTTTGACATTAGTCAAGAAGGTAACAACACCACAAAACAGGCAGTTATCTCACAAGACTGATTAAGCCCTTGATAAAGCCATGGTGTTATAGGAAACTTGACATCTTTTTGTTTAATTCCTGCTATTTATTGCTTGTACTGAACCAAACGATACGTTCAATTAAAGAAAGAGAACACAAAGTGCTTTAAGTTAAAGCTCAATACCAAGCTCAATTCGTATAAATACAGAACTTTTAGACCAGGGTGAAACGTTCCAAAAACAGCTATAGCTACTCTTTACTTGACGTACTAACAGTTTAAACAAAAAAGATACGCTTGGATTCTTTGAGCATATGAGTCTTGAACCTCATATTTGATGTTTTTCAGCCGTCTTCCAACCCAGATGCAAATATGTTCGGGTCCTTGACGACTCGTGACCAAGGTAAACAACTTCGAATAAATATCGCTCAGAACTCACACATTTCCACAAAAGAGCACTTCAGAGAGCCTTTATCGTTCCATGAAGGTAATGATGTCAATGAAGTAACCGCATGCGATGAAGGAAACAAAATTGATCCAACTTTTAACGTGAAAGACGTCGATATTTCCCGAGTAAAGTTTTTTTTGCCGCTCAAGAAATTTCCTGAGTAGCCTGGCATCATGACACGGAGAAAACTGGGGACGAATTCATTTGACACTTTCTCGGTCCAGTCTCTTCCCGGTCATTCTTTTTCATTGCTTTCTGCTTTTAATTTACAGATTTTATTCACCCCCATCCCCCCTCCTAATTGTTAATTAGTTACTTATTTTAAATTTAAATTTAGTTGTTACTTCTATTCCTAACGGTTACTTCTGAAGATGTATGTTGAAACATACGAAACGTCAAGTAAATGAACTTTGTTTTTTAACATGCGTTTTATTGCCATGTTTATCATGATCACCGCAGTTTGCGTTTTATTTCTTATCAAACTAAAATAAATAGCTTCAGGAGCCCATCACTAGGAGCATGCAACTGCCCCATATTGCTGCCGCGGTGTTTTAAAAGACCGCTCCATTCTTAGTTAATGTTTGAATCAGTACCGCGAATTCAGGCCCTCGCGGGAACCTCACTGTCCAATCACAAGCACGGACTTAATTTTTGACTGACGTCATCATTTCACTGGAAGATTGAAGAGAAAAAGAGCCATATTTTCCTTATGCAGTTATCAATGTTATACCCAAGGGAGGGGGGGGACCCACGTCGGGGATGAGGTTGGGACTTTCAACGTCCGTGCGCACCTCACGTGGGGAATTTTAGCAAACTTTGAACATAAATATTGGCCCCGGGATCGGGAAGTTTGAAAAATGCTAAAAGAATTATGTGTTGTGTTGTCCAAAATCGGATTTAAAAGTACTGAATATATCCAAGAAGAAAAGACTTTTTAGTATTTGGAAGAGTACTGCACTTTGTTGAAACTACAGCAAGAGGGCCAATAATGACTTGAAGAAAGAACCAGGATAAACTTTAACGTTCATAACTGAAATTTTTAGATTCTATGAAAAACTGGAACGATTGTACATGATGACTCTAGAATAGTAAGTGGTAATATTTTGGTTCAAGTTATTAAATAAAATAAAGTCAAATTGAAGCTTGTTTTCGGCCCGCTTCCCAAAACTCTTACCCTATTTATGCTATCGCCATGTTTTTCTACTGAGCTGGAAGTGATAATGGTGTCGACATGCTAAATGGTATCAGCTCAGCAGCCCATCGATGGAAGTGTGATATGTGGCTAATTAGGTTATAAATCACTCGCAAATTGAATGAAACGAATCGAATTACATGTTCAGACGAAAAATAAACATTCTAGGGCTGAATCGTCAAGAAACAAGCCCTGTTTGTAAATAAACGAAAATATGTAATAAACTCAAGATGTCTGATCGAAAGTCACGACGAGTTCTGGCAGCAAATCAATCTTAGTAAGAGCCTTATTTCATGGTGCCCTGTGCGTATACGGAAAAATATTACTTTCCTCAGCCAACTGTTTTCAAACAAGCTATCTACAGTCACTTCATCAGGCATCGAAATAACAGTTACACTCTCTTACATTGTCTGTCGTTGGAAGAATTCTTGTGCACTTGACACCCTCTACTATTTCGGAGGAATCCTCATGCAGAAGACCTAAGAGGAATTTCTCGCATGGATGCCAAACATAGCTGCATGTTTTTTTGCCATAGCATGTCGCCTTTTAAAACGACATTATCGTTGAGAGATTCAATGTATTATTACACATTTACCGCTGAACTGATAATTAATGTATCAATCCAACATGTTGACTTCAAACATGGGGTCAGAACCCACGACATGGCAGGGAAGAAATATTACAAAAAAAACAAGAAAACTCCCTGAAAAATGACCAGTCCTCGTTTTACTCAAGGCCAGGCGAGAAAACAGCACCGACCCTTAGAAAGTGAAGTACTTCTTGCGACGATCGACTTACTTTTTACATTTTTTAGCGAAATTTCAAAAAAGGAATCGGAGAAAAAAAGATTCCAACAAAATATGAACACTCACTTATTCTACTCCACGTCTAGACTCAAAAGGATTAGTATAAATTGTGCATCAAACCAGGGGTTTGAAAAAGCAATCGTTGACATAAAACAAACGTTTGTTCAGCCCTGGAAGCCGCTCCATCTGAAGAAAATTTACACCATGACGACATAATTTGGATTCGTGAAGGAAAAGCGATATTGCACGAAAAGGATTAAATTCCAAACCGCCCGAAACCTTTCACATTTCACATTTCAGTCGAGGTCCGATCAGTGCTTCGTTTTCCAAAAGCAACATCAGGTAAAGGCATATTTTTTTGTTTGCGGTTGGAGCTCAGGAAACGTTTTTCTTTCTATATTAATCCATTTTTCTATTCATATGTTGTGATTTTGACATATAGGCTTGTCTACATTCGGAAAGAAGACTGAGTGCTAGTACACCGTCGAGATGGCGCAAATGTTCTCACTGCAGTTGCTCATTGTTTTAATCTGTTGCGCGCCTCTCTGTCTATCCGCATCCAAAGGTAAGCTACTTTGTCTGAAATAATATTCTTATCATAGACAAACTCATTCGGAAAACGACTTCGTGAGTTCCGGTTAGTTTGGTCTCCCAACCCGATTGAAAGGTCAGCCCAGAGTGAAAACCGATTTAGAAAACCGTCGAAAATAGGCCAGTGGCCTGGAGAGAGAAATAAAGCAGACGATTGCACTAGCATCTGTTTTCCACGATCGACGTTTATTTAGCTTCTGTGAGTAGCCAGAAGACAAACACAAAATATAATAAACTAATTATTAGGCTTAATTCTCCTCTGTTCTCGGGGTAGCCTGATCAGAAGGTTACGTACTTAACTTCTGTTTGTTGTTGTTTGGCGCTTGTGTAGGGTTAACAAATCTAATATTGCACGAGCATATTTTCCTACGTTAACACCCAGCCAAGGTGTGTGGGCATCAAGTATATTTTATACAATTCCGAAATACAAGTTGAATTGTCACTTGATGAGATATCGGTAACAGATACTCACAGATATCGCATGGAGATAAGGGTTATATATATTTACTAATGATGGTCTAAAGTCAGCAAAAATTATACTAGTTATCAAAGGAAGGGGATAAAAAAGAAACTTGAGGAAAACAATATAACATGATAACAAAACAGTTATTCAAGATAAAAAAAAACATCGTATATCTGTAATACTTTACACTGTTGAACATTTCGACGTCGACAACTGAACTATTTTTGTAAGGCCTGTATAAAATCACTGAAATAACAAATCCCATTTGTTGTCTACTTATTAGTAGGTCATGTGATAAACTACTAATTAGCAGCAGTTTAGCTAGCCTGTGTACAGCCACCCTCTCTCCTCTCTCCGATTTTTCTTGAGGAGAGCGGACAGTTGTCTGACACAGGCTACATCGTGCAGCGTATATACATGAACTAGCTGAAAGTTGATTCGTTCAGTGTCGCCTTGATTAACCACCAAATTATCAGAACCCACTTTAACAGTCCTGTTTACAGTCACTGTAGAGAATTGATATGTTTTGGGAGTCGAAAAAGGTAACTCAGCGGAAGCTGACAGCTAGCCACAGTGGTTATATGATTATGCTGTGTATTTGATCTTGAATTTTACGGCGACTTGCTGAGTGAAAATGGATCGGTCGTATCGGATATCTTTTTACCCTTTGAACTTCTCAAAAAGGCCCATAGCTGAAGCATGAACAAAACATGCTTTGAAAAAGGGCGAATCACATTACTCTTGGACTGTAAGGTATATCAAACCCGGCAAAACTTGGCTCAAGCTGTAGTAAATAGAGAGCCTGAAAAAATTCTTGTGGTTTCCCTTGATGAATATTTCCACATAACTACCATTTTTAGCGTGTCCTCTTTTCAATATCTAGAGGTGGGGAGCTAAAGACGCAGGGCAAGTTTTGTTGTTTGGAAACAGTCTGGAATACTTTCGGTCTATTTTGTTATTCATGCTCGTCTATCATATATATCGTATTGTTATCAGTAGCCTTCGAACAGAAATTTCGAGATGACTTCTCCATAAAATTCTCTAGTAGAGGAAACAGATAAGGACAACTCCTGGACTGAAGTACTTAACATATATAACTCTGTAAACGTGCATGACATCGTCGCTCGTAGAGGAGGAGTGCGTGACGAGATCAAAAACGGCAACCTATATGTAACAACAGTTCTTGGGTGAAATAAACGGGAAGATGCACCAGACTATACTAATTCAAAACGGCACACGAACAGTTCAATTTATGTACTTTATGTACTTTATGTACTAGCACGCTAATTCGTAATGTCTACTCTCAATTTCCATTTAGTCGAACCTAATCAAGTTCTACTGATGAAGTGTTCTTTCAATCAAAAACCCAAACAAAACAAACAGACAAACAAAAACAACTCGAAGCCCCGCAATCATAACAGTGAGTTTCTGAGACCACCTAGTCATATTGCAGCCCGTGTGAAACATAACGATCCTAGCTTTGGCAACAATAAATCATTAGGTATTTCGTGGCTAGGAGCAGTCTCTCCACCGCGATTCTTCCGATTCTTCCTTGGAATCCCGGCGGAGAGATGACATGCAGACCTGGCGTCTGGCATTAAATTCGATTCACGTAGGGGCCAAACCACCCCCGAATTGTTTCGTCAGTTCTTGGGTATTTCACATTATTTCGCAGTACTTAAAAAGTATTGACTCTTTCTACACCAAACTTGGCAGATGAGCAGGAGACCTATTGCCAATTATATTTACGTGAAAAATGTCAGTAAATGTCAAAGTTGTGACGTCACAGCGATGACGTCATGTTTTTTGCCATTTTTGAAGTTTTTAATATGCCTATTTTTGACAATGTGTTCGAAAGAGCACATCAAGGGGAGTTGGAATCTGAAAAAATTTTGTCCATATCACAAAAATTAAATGAAATATGGCATTTTTAAATTTGAAAAATAACTCTGCAAAATATGGGGTCCCCCCTTGAGAAAAATCCCCAAATTGGAGCCGTACTTTTGTTCCAGCAAATGCAGCTATGTTGCACATGTGATGTGCCAGATGACTAAAGCAAAAATAAAGAAGAAAATCGGAATAAAAAATTATCCCTCTAGCGTTATTGCGTTAAAATTAGTTTGTTACGTCATAACCTATGACGTCACCCGTTTTTTACTGTTAATACCATCCTAACAAAGCCGAAAATCAAATTTCTAAAACCATACGATTTTTGACAACATCAAGCTTTCTATTTTTCTAGATTATTAGCCTTCCTATAATAAAACTGAAAAAAAGTAAACCAGAGAGACTGACTTAAGAAGGACAGTATGGTTAAGCAAATTCCGGGGGGACAACAAAAAAAATATTTAACTTACCATATCTCGAAAAATAATCGTCGTAGCAAAAAACGGTTTCCGGCATTTTACTCCTCTAGTCAAGGTCTTTCCAATGACATAATCTTTTTATCAGATTTTACAAAAAATTATAGCACGTTTTGGTGACGTCATCAATTATGACGTCATAATCTGACATTTTGTCACAACTTCCAAATTAAAATAAACTGGACAACAAAGAAAGCTCATCTGCCAAACTTGGTTCAGAAATATATAAACCAAGCAAATATAGCCTTCATGAAACATTAGGGGGGTGGTTTGGCCCCTAGGTGATTGAAGGACCTTTCATCATATTGCAGATTCAAAATGGGTGGATTACTCTCCATTTTGGTGTACGCCATTAGGCCGAATCTTGATCCTCAGAGGCACAACTATAGAAAAATGTAAAAGTTATTGCGGTGAAGGATGTGGAGCTATCGAGTGGTGGGAGGGTGGAAGCCAAGCTTGTTATCTCTGCACAGATTTAAGCCTGCTAATGACCTTCCCTCACGCGAATGACTTATCCTATCCACCACATGTGGCCATTAAACAGCCAGGTATGTTTTATTTGCTATTATTCTTTTGCTTTAATTTCGGTAGGCCTCTGCAACTACAGTAAACACATGTAAGAACCTAGTGGTTTAAGAACCTGCTGGCAGACCTTTGCATTTTAATACCCAAAAATATATTAACCTGTTTAGCCAAGCAAGACCAAGACGGCGGGTTCTTATTTGTTGGTTACAATTAAATTATAATCAGCATTTTAGCCAAGGAGTGTGACTTTGAGATTGCAAATTTGTATGACAAGAAAATACATAATACAGTTGTGAATAAATGAGGACCAAACCTAAGTTTATTTATTTTTCTGTTAATCACCAACTATATTTACTTCATAGACTTCAAGAACATAATTAAGAACCTACTTAGCCTCACTTGCCAATAACTACTCCAAGATACAAGGACCTATTTTGCTAGTCTTCACAAAATGTAGGCTCTCACAGGCGGGTTTTAACTGTATTTCACGTAGATGATCAGATACAATACCAGGTTTAATTGTGGTTTGGCTTACGCCACTTCAGCTGTTATTCGGAACGATTTAGCAATTTAGGAGACCAAGGAATGGCTGTCTTACATCTTAGTTTTAAAACAGATGTTTTAAAATGGTTCAAAACGAGGACAGAGCCGCACCAAAATGGTTGGCGCAGGAGACGCCTACCAAATTAAGGCTGGGCTCGACATATCAAGACTTATGGTACCCTTGTCACGTTCTAAGGCAAGAACCTTTACTCCCACAGTGCCTCTATAAATCAACTTTTTCAACCTTAATTATGTAATGTTTTCTTATTCAAGCATAGAACAACAACGAAAGGGTAATTCAGATATTCTTAAATCTGTATTACAAAAAATAAAGTGGTGAAAGCGAGAAACTACGATATTCTGATATAAATATAACTTATGTCTACTTCGTCTGATGAAAAATGCAGGTGTGGAAGCTACACCTACCACCTTAACAGCTGCGACTACAACGGAACTTACACCAACAACATCTGATGAAGGGACACCAACAATCTCACCGCAAGAAAAAGTGACAGTTTCTTTCATAGAAGAAGTAGTCACATCATCCAAAATAACAGATGAAGAAGATATATCATCTACACCGGATCTAGAAAGTACAACGTCTTCATCAAATGAAGAGTTTTCATCTTTCCCAGTTCAAGAATTGACATCATCCAAACCTGCACTGGCAACAAAAGGAGCGACGTTTCTCCCAGATAAAATGGCAACGTCTTCACTAATCATTAAAGTAAAATCTCAGGATGATCAATAGTTTTGTAGTTTGAATTTTAGTGACGCCATGTGAAAACCAGCCATACCCACGGTGGGGGGGGGGGGGGGGGGACCCACGGGATGAGGTGGGGACTTTGAACGTCCGTGCGCACCCCACGTGGGGAATTTTAGCAAACTTTGAACATAAATATTGACCCCGGGATCGGGAAGTTTGAACAATACTAAAAGAATTATGTGTTGTGTTGTCCAAAATTGGATTTCAAAGTACTGAATATATCCAAGAATAAAAGACTTTTTTTAGTATTTAGAAGGGTACTGCACTTTGTTGAAACTACAGCAAGAGGGCCAATAATGACTTGAAGAATTGAAAGTTTTAGATGAAAAACTGAAATGACTGATGTCTCTAGAATAGTAAGTGGTAATATTTTGGTACAAGTTATTAAAGAAAATAAAGTCAAATTGAAGCTTGTTTTCGGGTAGGGGTGCGCGGCCCGCTTCCCAAAACTCTTACCCTATTTATGCTATCGCCATGTTTTTCTACTGAGCTGGAAGTGATAATGGTGTCGACATGCTAAATCGTATCAG
This sequence comes from Orbicella faveolata, assembly GCF_042242905.1. NCBI lineage: Eukaryota > Metazoa > Cnidaria > Anthozoa > Scleractinia > Merulinidae > Orbicella > Orbicella faveolata. The sequence goes on from NW_028301553.1 coordinate 13,504,158, forward strand.
CCCAGCAGCCCATCGATGGAAGTGTGATATGTGGCTAATTAGGTTATCAATCACTCGCAAATTGAATGAAACGAATCGAATTACACATTCAGACGAAAAATAAACATTCTAGGGCTGAACCGTCAAGAAGCAAACCGTGTTTGTAAATAAACGAAAATATGTAATAAACTCAAGATGTCTGATCGAAAGTCACGACGAGTTCTGGCAGCAAATCAATCTTAGTAAGAGCCTTATTTCATGGTGCCCTGTGCGTATACGGAAAAATATTACCTTCCTCAGCCAACTGTTTTCATACAAGCTGTCTCCAGTCACTTCATCAGGCATCGGAATAACAGTTATACTCTCTTACATTGTCTGTCGTTGGAAGAATTCTTGTGCCCTTGAACACCCTGTACTGTTTCGGAGGAATCCTCATGCAGAAGACCTAAGAGGAATTTCTCGCGTGGATGCCAAACATAGCTGCATGTTTTTTTGGCATAGCATGTCGCCTTTTAAAACGACATTATCGTTGAGAGATTCAATGTATTATTACACATTTATCGCTGAACTGATAATTAATGTATCAATCCAACATGTTGACTTCAAACATTGGGTCAGAACCCACGACACGGCAGGGAAGAAATATTAAAAAAAACAAGAAAACTCCCTGAAAAATGACCAGTCCTCGTTTTACTCAAGGCCAGGCGAGAAAACAGCACCGACCCTTAGAAAGTGAAGTACTTCTTGCGACGATCGACTTACTTTTTACATTTTTTAGCGAAATTTCAAAAAAGGAATCGGAGAAAAAAAGATTCCAACAAAATATGAACACTCACTTATTCTACTCCACGTCTAGACTCAAAAGGATTAGTATAAATTGTGCATCAAACCAGGGGTTTGAAAAAGCAATCGTTGACATAAAACAAACGTTTGTTCAGCCCTGGAAGCCGCTCCATCTGAAGAAAATTTACACCATGACGACATAATTTGGATTCGTGAAGGAAAAGCGATATTGCACGAAAAGGATTAAATTCCAAACCGCCCGAAACCTTTCACATTTCACATTTCAGTCGAGGTCCGATCAGTGCTTCGTTTTCCAAAAGCAACATCAGGTAAAGGCATATTTTTTTGTTTGCGGTTGGAGCTCAGGAAACGTTTTTCTTTCTATATTAATCCATTTTTCTATTCATATGTTGTGATTTTGACATATAGGCTTGTCTACATTCGGAAAGAAGACTGAGTGCTAGTACACCGTCGAGATGGCGCAAATGTTCTCACTGCAGTTGCTCATTGTTTTAATCTGTTGCGCGCCTCTCTGTCTATCCGCATCCAAAGGTAAGCTACTTTGTCTGAAATAATATTCTTATCATAGACAAACTCATTCGGAAAACGACTTCGTGAGTTCCGGTTAGTTTGGTCTCCCAACCCGATTGAAAGGTCAGCTCAGAGTGAAAACCGATTTAGAAAACCGTCGAAAATAGGCCAGTGGCCTGGAGAGAGAAATAAAGCAGACGATTGCACTAGCATCTGTTTTCCACGATCGACGTTTATTTAGCTTCTGTGAGTAGCCAGAAGACAAACACAAAATATAATAAACTAATTATTAGGCTTAATTTTCCTCTGTTCTCAGGGTAGCCTGATCAGAAGGTTACGTACTTAACTTCTGTTTGTTGTTGCTTGGCGCTTGTGTAAATTGGGAGAGAAGTAAACAAGCCAAGAAAAAAAGGGGGCAGGGTTAACAAATCTAATATTGCACGAGCAAGGCGTTTGCATATTTTCCTACGTTAACACCCAGCCAAGGTGTGTGGGCATCAAGTATATTTTATACAATTCCGAAATACAAGTTGAATTGTCACTTGATGAGATATCAGTAACAGATATTCACAGATATCGCATGGAGATAAGGGTTATATATATTTACTGATGATGGTCTAAAGTCAGCAAAAATTATACTAGTTGTCAAAGGAAGGGGATAAAAAAGAAACTTGAGGAAAACAATATAACATGATAACAAAACATTTATTCAAGATAAAAAAAACCCATCGTATATCTATAATACTTTACACCGTTGAACATTTCGACGTCGACAACTGAACTATTTTTGCAAGGCCTGTACAAAATCACTGAAATAACAAATCCCATTTGTTGTCTACTTATTAGTAGGTCATGTGATAAACTACTAATTAGCAGCAGTTTAGCTAGCCTGTGTACAGCCACCCTCTCTCCTCTCTCCGATTTTTCTTGAGGAGAGCGGACAGTTGTCTGACACAGGCTACATCGTGCAGCGTATATACATGAACTAGCTGAAAGTTGATTCGTTCAGTGTCGCCTTGATTAACCACCAAAGTCTCAGAACCCACTTTAAAAGTCCTGTTTACAGTCACTGTAGAGAATTGATATGTTTTGGGAGTCGAAAAAGGTAACTCAGCAGAAGCTGACAGCTAGCCACAGTGGTTATATGATTATGCTGTGTATTTGATCTTGAATTTTATGGCGACTTGCTGAGTGAAAATGGATCGGTCGTATCGGATATCTTTTTTCTCCTTTGAACTTCTCGAAAAGGCCCATAGCTGAAGCATGAACAAAACATGCTTTGAAAACTTGGCTCAAGCTGTAGTAAATAGAGAGCCTGAAAAAATTCTTGTGGTTTCCCTTGATGAACATTTCCACATAACTACCATTTTTAGCGTGTTCTCTTCTCAATATCTAGAGGTGGGGGGCTAAAGACGCAGGACAAGTTTTGTTGATTGAAAACAGTCTGGAATACTTTGGGTCTATTTTGTTATTCATGCTCGTCTATCATATATATCGTATTGTTATCAGTAGCCTTCGAACAGAAATTTCGAGATGACTTCTCCATAAAATTCTCTAGTAGAGGAAACAGATAAGGGCAACTCCTGGACTAAAATACTTAAAATATATAATTACTCTGTAAACGTGCATGACATCGTCGCTCGTAGTGGAGGAGTACGTGACGAGATCAAAAACGGCAACTTATATGTAACAACAGTTCTTAGATGAAATAAACGGGAAGATGCACCAGACTATACTAACTCAAAACGGCACACGAACAGTTCAATTTATGTACTAGCACGCTAATTCGTAATGTCTGCTCTCAATTTCCATTTAGTCGAACCCTAATCAAGTTCTACTGATGAAGTGTTCTTTCAATCAAAAACCCAAACAAAACAAACAGACAAACAAAAACAACTCGAAGCCCCGCAATCATAACAGTGAGTTTCTGAGACCACTTAATCATATTGCAACTGGGGTAAGATTTACCAGGGATTGTGGTTGACCTTGAATCTTGAATAGATATAAATAGTAAACGAGTTCAATTGATGCATGTTTTTCAATCACTGAACATTTACAACAACAAAAAAACAAAAACAAACAAAAATGCTCTGCCACCGTAAAATTGAGTTTCTGAGACCACCTAGTCATATTGCAGCCCGTGTGAAACATAACGATCCTAGCTTTGGCAACAATAAATCATTAGGTATTTCGTGGCTAGGAGCAGTCTCTCCACCGCGATTCTTCCGATTCTTCCTTGGAATCCCGGCGGAGAGATGACATGCAGACCTGGCGCCTGGCATGAAACTCGATTGAAGGACCTTTCATCATATTGCAGATTCAAAATGGGTGGATTACTCTCCATTTTGGTGTACGTCATTAGGCCGAATCTTGATCCTCAGAGGCACAACTATAGAAAAATGTAAAAGTTATTGCGGTGAAGGATGTGGAGCTATCGAGTGGTGGGAGGGTGGAAGCCAAGCTTGTTATCTCTGCACAGATTTAAGCCTGCTAATGACCTTCCCTCACGCGAATGACTTATCCTATCCACCACATGTGGCCATTAAACAGCCAGGTATGTTTTATTTGCTATTATTCTTTTGCTTTAATTTCGGTAGGCCTCTGCAACTACAGTAAACACATGTAAGAACCTAGTGGTTTAAGAACCTGCTGGCAGACCTTTGCATTTTAATACCCAAAAATATATTAACCTGTTTAGCCAAGCAAGACCAAGACGGCGGGTTCTTATTTGTTGGTTACAATTAAATTATAATCAGCATTTTAGCCAAGGAGTGTGACTTTGAGATTGCAAATTTGTATGACAAGAAAATACATAATACAGTTGTGAATAAATGAGGACCAAACCTAAGTTTATTTATTTTTCTGTTAATCACCAACTATATTTACTTCATAGACTTCAAGAACATAATTAAGAACCTACTTAGCCTCACTTGCCAATAACTACTCCAAGATACAAGGACCTATTTTGCTAGTCTTCACAAAATGTAGGCTCTCACAGGCGGGTTTTAACTGTATTTCACGTAGATGATCAGATACAATACCAGGTTTAATTGTGGTTTGGCTTACGCCACTTCAGCTGTTATTCGGAACGATTTAGCAATTTAGGAGACCAAGGAATGGCTGTCTTACATCTTAGTTTTAAAACAGATGTTTTAAAATGGTTCAAAACGAGGACAGAGCCGCACCAAAATGGTTGGCGCAGGAGACGCCTACCAAATTAAGGCTGGGCTCGACATATCAAGACTTATGGTACCCTTGTCACGTTCTAAGGCAAGAACCTTTACTCCCACAGTGCCTCTATAAATCAACTTTTTCAACCTTAATTATGTAATGTTTTCTTATTCAAGCATAGAACAACAACGAAAGGGTAATTCAGATATTCTTAAATCTGTATTACAAAAAATAAAGTGGTGAAAGCGAGAAACTACGATATTCTGATATAAATATAACTTATGTCTACTTCGTCTGATGAAAAATGCAGGTGTGGAAGCTACACCTACCACCTTAACAGCTGCGACTACAACGGAACTTACACCAACAACATCTGATGAAGGGACACCAAAAACCTCCCCGCAAGAAAAAGTGACAATTTCTTTCATAGAAGAAGTAGTCACATCATCCACAATAACAGATGAAGAAGATATATCATCTACACCGGATCTAGAAAGTACAACGTCTTCATCAAATGAAGAGTTTTCATCTTTCCCAGTTCAAGAATTGACATCATCCAAACCTGCACTGGCAACAAAAGGAGCGACGCTTCTCCCAGATAAAATGGCAACGTCTTCATTAATCCTAGAAGGTACGACTTCTTCACCAGATCCAGCAGGACCAACCTCTCCGTCATATCAAGAAGAAACAACGTTAGAACCAGATCAAGAAGGGCCTACCTCTGCACCAGATCATGAGGCAACAACCTCAGCGCCCGATGAACAGAGAACGACGTCTTCGCCAGAACAAGAAAGGCCAACATCTTCACCAAATGTAGAAGAAAAGACGTCATCACCAGATGAAGGAGGGACAACGTCTTCGCCAGAGGAAGAAAGGACGACGTCCTTTCCAGTTAAAGAGGAGACGACGTCCCCACCTGACGAAGAAGGGACCACAGCTTCACCTGATAAAGAAGGAACAACGTCTTCGCCAGAGGAAGAAGAGGCAACGTCTTCGCCAGAGGAAGAGGAGACACCGTTTTCGCCAGAGGAAGAAGAGATGACGTCTTTGCCAGAGGAAGAGGAGACAACGTCTTCGCCAGAGGAAGAAGGGACGACTTCCTCACCCGATGAAGAAGGGACAACGTCATCGCCGGATGGAGAAGAGACAACGTCCTCGCCAGAGGAAGAAGGGACGACGTCCTCACCCGATGAAGAAAGACCAACGTCTTCGCCAGATAAAGAAGAGACAACGTCTTCGCCAGAGGAAGAAGGGACGACGTCCTCACCCGATGAAGAAGGAACAACGTCTTCGCCAAATGAAAAAGGAACAACGTCTTCGTTAGGGGAAGAAGGGACGTCCTTGTCAGTTGGAGAAGGGACGACATCTTCTTCAGAGGAAAAAGGAACAAATTCTTCCCATGACGAAGAGGGAACAACCTCAATGCTAACTGAAAAAGGAACAACGTCTTCGCCAGAGGAAGGAGGGACAACGTCTTCCCCCGATGAAGAAGGGACAACGTCCTCGCCTGATGAAGAAGGAACAACGGCTTTGCCAGATGGAGAAGGAAAGACGTCCTCACCCCATGAAGAAGGGACAACCTCTTCGCCAGAGGAAGAGGGGACAACGTCTTCGCTAGAGGAAGAATTGGGGACAACGTCTTCACCCGAGGAAGATGGGACAACGTCCTCGCCAGATGAGGAAAGGACATCTTCTTCGCCAGAGGAAGACGGGACAACGTCATCGCCAAAGGAAGAAGGGACAACGTTTTCGCCAAAGGAAGAAGGGACAACATCTTCGCCAGAGGGAGAAGGAACAACGTCCTCGCCAGATGAGGAAGCGACAACGTCTTCGTTAGATGAAGAAAGAACAACTTCTTCGCAAGATAAAGAAGGAAAAACGTCTTCACCAGAGGAAGAAGGGAGAACATCTTCGCCAGATGCAGAAGGGACAACCTCTTCTCCGGAGGAAGAAGGGACAACGTCGTCGCCGGAGGAAGAAGGGACAACTTCTTCGCCAGAGAAAGAATTGGGGACAACGTCTTCACCAGATAAAGAAGGGACAACGTCTTCACCAGAGGAAGACGGGACAACGTCCTCGCCAGATGAGGAAGGGACATCTTCTTCGCCAGTGGAAGAAGGGACAACGTCATCGCCAGAGGAAGAATGGACAACATCATCACCAAAGGAAGAAGGAACAACGTCCTCGCCAGAGGAAAAAGCGACAACGTCTTCGCCAGAGGAAGAATTGGGGACAACGTCTTCACCAGATGAAGAAGGGGCAACTTCTTCACAAGAGAAGGAAGGGACAACGTCTTCGCCAGATGAAGTAAAGACGTCTACACCAGAGAAAGTAAGATTACTGCATTTCTTGTCTTCAGTAGGCTCATTTTACCTGGTACTGAAACAACCGGTTTGCTTTAATTAATTCTGTAGAGCCAACCTACCACAGTCCGGACCATTCTCCCTAGTGTTCCCGTGGATATTTCCACCGCAGCTGTCTCAGACACCGAGCTTGAGGTAACCTGGAAACCACCCCGTCAAGGAAGTGAAGATATTGTGTTTTACTGGATTAAAGTTATTAACGTCAACGAAGGTAAAGTATTTTCTGCATTAAAATATTGAATATTTTGAGCTGTAAGTTGTCCTTTTATTTCAATTTGGTACCGCTTCTCGATTCATATCCCCTCCCCCCCCCCCCGGTATTAAGGGAAATCAGTGACTTAGCACCCGGCATAATTCCATCATTTAAATGATCGCCATTTAGATGTGTTAACGTAGTGAACACCACTATTCCGACAATGCCCCCTATTCCAATGAATGCACTTCACAGTGTACTCATCGTCCACGGTTAGTGGCCAGGGTACGGTGGACGAAAGAATACGTTTTTAGTGCCGAAATGTGGGATTAGAGGATATAGAGTAAATAAGGAAAATAAGAATTTAATGCACAAACTTTAATATTACATTTTTCAACTAGTAAATGATAAATGGACCCCATTTTATTTATCCTTTATTACACTTATTTTTATTTTACCCTTTTCCCCTTTCAAAGTGGACGTAAAATTATGGACAATCCGAATGATTAAAGAACTACTCACGTAGAACAGCATAGAATTGCCTGTAGCTCTTCTCCTTTAAGGTAGGCCTGGTAAGATTCTCCAAGTGTCTGGCGTTGTGAACTCATTGACTGTCGATTTACTAACCCCTGGAACTGAGTACGTGTTTCTGGTATCAGCTGCTAATCAGTATGGAATGGGACCATGGTCGGAGGAAGTTATCGGTGAAACGTCTTCCATAAAAGCGAGAATTGAAGGTAAAACAAGAAAGTGCTCTATTCCGAGGTCACACATTGAACAAATAGACAAACTGTCCCACTTGGTCTATCCCGTTTGACTTACAAACAGTAGCGCATCTTTACAAAGCAATATTTTGCCCGATCAATTCAACGAGGTTTACGTATGTGATGAGCCAAATAAAAAGACAAAATAAACAGTCACTAAAATGTTAAAACATTCAACATTGCATCATTTCATACTCAGTCTAGCTCATGAAGCGAAGACCATCCTTAACCATGCGGATATCCCGGTCACTGTGATTAATGGCTGCGCCCTTTAGTTGGTTGCAGACCTAAAATGCCGCTCTTTTTAGAATTAAATTGCCTTGACTTTGCTTCCTTCGTTTTTCATCTACGCGATGAAACTCTTTTAAATATTTTTTAGGTATGTAATTGCTTCTTTTTTTCTCGAACAATGTTCCTATTTCACCCAAAGATCCAGTCGTGCAGCTCTCTCATAACAGCGACTTTGTGGTTGCTGACATGGACAAGAGTACCAGAACCATCTGTTTCATTCGTGGCCAGGAATTTCTCGGTTGGTTCAAATCCAGTGGCGAGCAAATCACGGGGACAAGTCCAAGCGACAGAATATTCGTCGAGGTTGAAGACGACAGCTATTCACTCGTAATTCGGAGGCTGATGTTATCCGATGGCGGCGAGTATGTTTGTCGCGGAAGCAAAACGAGTGCAACTTACTCGCTTTACGTTGAATGTAGGTACCCCATATACTCCATTACCCGTCTGGTAATAAATTGATAGGTTTCCTCTCTCTCAAAAGGCGACTTCAGTGAGGTTATGTTTGGAAATGGAATTAGAAGAGAGGAGACGGATAATTTACGGGTAAAGCATTTTGTGCCTCTCTGAATAGCAGAGTTGCACGTGATATCACCTAGGTGTATATACGGATGCCAGATTGTCATTTTCCATCCAAAATATCCCAACGTGCTGCTAACAATAGGAAACTTCGATGTACTTCAAACGCGTTTCATTGGTGTCGAAAGCTTGGTGAAGAGGTGGCCTAAGTGTCAAAGCAGTAAATTACAGCCGACATAACCATAAACAACATTCTCACTGTCTCGGAGAAGATTTTGAGTTCACTCGATTCTCTCACAGACTAAGGGTGCTTTCATTATGCTAGACCGAGCGGTCAGAGACCAGCGGGACTAACCGAAGAAATAGAACGACATTTTCCCGATTAAACCGGGCCAACCGAGAGGAATGACTCTTACCATTTTCTATTCCTTTCCCCAATTCACCATTTAAGTGAGATCTACTGGAAAGAAGGGTAATGAACCAGTTTGTCGAAATGGAATGACAAATTTCGCTACGACCGGTCCGACCGGTCCAACCGATCAAAGTGAGATCAGAGCTGATCCCGAATCTTCCGATCGGAAGGAACTGAAACGGACCTATCCATTTTATTTGACCGAAATTTCCGGAATTTTTGGCATAATGGAAACCACCCTGAGTTTGTTCATCTTGGTTTGTATGGCCGAGTTTGGCTTGTTAAGGTTGGAACCAGCTAAAAAAAGGTTGCAAACCTTTTCTAAGTCCAACTGAACTCAGGAATTTTTTTTCAAGTGTACTGTTATCCCAGTTTGTGGATGTTAAGACATGTGTTGCTAACGTTCAACCATGCAGTTTCTGTTGACGATCCTCCTGCAAGACAAGTCTTGTGGTTAAACAAGGAAGGCGAGATCTTCGTTGGTGTCAAGGTCGGCTATCCTGCTCCTGAGTACCTCTGGAAGAAAGATGGCGTCAAATTTGACGCAAACTCCAGTCGCTATAGTCTTCAACCTGACGGAACCATCACAATCAGCAGCGTATCAGCTGAAGATGACGGGGACTATACCGTGAGGATATCACAACTAAACAGACGAAGGGAAACCACCGAAAGAATTAAAGTCGTGGTGGTTGGTAAGAGCTTACTTTTGTTTTTTACTTTACAACGCGAAAAATTGTACATTGTTACTCGCTAGTTTTTTTGCTCTGAGCCAAGCAAGGAACCAGAGGAGGCGAAGTGGCTCCATGGTTTGTGCGCTCGCCTCCGGAGGTTCGAGCACTGGCCGGGGACATTGTGTTGTGTTCTTGAACAAGACACTTTACTGCACGTCAGAGTGCTTCTCTCCACCCAGGTATATAAATGGGTCCCGGAGAATTTAATGATGGGGGTAACCCTGCGATATGCTACTATCACATCCAGAGGAGACACTCCAAGTCGCTTAATTCTACTGAAACCGGGACGGGTTGACGTCGATTTACATAACTGCTCGACACCCTATTAATGCGCTTGTTATATATGCTGATAGTAACCAATATTTGATGAAGCTTCGTTGAATACATGCACTGTTTAAGACGGATCACAACTGTACGTAACTACCAAGTTGTCAAAATTGAATATGGAAATACCTTGTGTGCTCTTTAGGTAAGGAGGTCGAAGATATTTCAAACATTACCACATTAAAGAAATCATTGTCATTGTCATTCATGTTTACATTCGCAGACCCCCCGCAGATCGACACGACACGCCCATCAGAACGAAATCTAACCTTTGGTTATCCGGCAAAATTAGAATGTTTAGTTTCTGGTATACCTAAACCGGAAATCACGTGGACGGGCCCAGATGAAGAACCAGTCATAGACTCCGAGTCAAATTCCCGGATATCAATTGACAGTGAGGGAAGCTTGATACTCTCTCAGGCACAGCTCTCAGATATCGGCCCGTGGACCTGCGAGGCGATAAACGCGGTGGGGACTGCCAGTCGACAAATCGAAATCCAGGCTATATATAGTAAGTTTTCTTTTTAATAAACAAAACTTTAAATTGCAGCGCACAAAGAACTGGTAATTTAACTAAAACGATTTATAATCTTACATCGCCTTAAATTGATACCGGGGGAGGGGGTACTCTCAGAAAAATCATGTGGGGCTGTGCGCCCCGCTTCCCAAAACTCTTACCCTATTTAAGACCAAGATCTGTGATTTTCCCTAACCTATTTATGACCTGACCAAAAATTTGATACTCTGTTTAAGACCTGACCCTTGAATCAATACCCTGTTTTGATTTTAAAACTTGTTCAGACCGATGTTAAAAGGCATTGTTACGGGCTTTTAGTGATGGTCTTATCGATAATGATGAAAAAGTGTCTTCTTCTAAAAACAAACCGAGTTCAAGACTAAAGTGCAAAAACCATACCCTATTTCAGACCAAAATGGCCAAAATCTATACCCTACTGATGACCAAAATGGCTGAAAAACATACCCTTTGGGGCTGCACATACCTATATAGCCCATATAGGGGAGTACCCCTTGGAAATTAAAAAATGTGAACATGCGATCCATTCTTTGGGTTTGTGAACAGAAAAACTTGCTAGTTGCATGTTAGTTAGATCCTTTCCATTGTTCACAGTGCCACCGGAAATTCCCCAGCTTTCAAATATCACCGCAAACGAAGGAGATGACGAAGTGCTTAACTGTACAGCTTCTGGATTTCCACTTCCCACTGTGGTTTGGTTCAAGGACAACGAAGAATATCCAGGACAATTGGTGGGTTCTTACATGCAGGGTTAAGGATCGTTGGACCTCTTACCGTCCTTTACGGATGTAGTTTGCTTGGAATTTCTAGAAGAGAGTCGAGAGCGAATCATTCTTGGTCTCGCTTGTGTGGCCATACGTTGCAAAAGTCACTCTTTATGCTTCCAGCCTGGTTATTTTGTATTGTTTAATCCTTCGTACTGGAAACAAAATGGCGACTGATACATTTACCCATAATTCCTAGCGTACGAAAACTTTAACAACGCTCATAAAAACGTACAGAAAAGCTCTAAAATCTTCAAAACTAGCATACACAATGTCTTTAGCACAAGAGCAAACATTACAACAAGAACAACAACGATAATCTTTACTGTCGTTGCCAAAATATGCTTTTTATTTCCTTGTACTTTATGGGCTGTGTAAGGCTCGCATGGTATTGTTGTAAAATGTACAGCCGTCATTTTTTTCCATCGGAGGACTGATTCTTTTATCTGTTTGATTTATAAACACGCAGAAAATACCCGGCGAAAGTGTAATAAACCTGGAGAATCTCGGCTTAGAAGACATCTCTCAATTTACTTGCGAAGCTTCAAATGACGCCACCGATGAGGAAGGAGAGATCATTGTGAAGAAAGCGACCATTAATATCTATGTTATGGGTATGGTTTGATTACTGATCTTGTTCAACATTGATCTTTACAACAATAATATTAACCAGGAGCCCACCACTAGGAGCGTGCAACTACCGCATATATATCCCTGTCATGGCGTTTACACAGACCGACGAATTCAGGCTCCCACAGAAACTTCAGTGACCAATCACAAGCACGGACTTAATTTTTAACTGACGCCATCATTTCACCGTAAGATTAGAAAGAAAAAAAATCCATTTTTTCGTTACCGATGCGCGCTCATGAAGACCGGAACTGACCTGTTTCGCGGGAAAAGAAGCCTAAAACTAGACCGGTGTGTAAAAATAGCATGAAATAAGCTTACTATGGGAGTTGAACACTCCTACTGATGAGCTTCTGTATTAGCCGAAGAAACTACCTCGTTTGGACTTCTTTGGTTCTCAGATGATTTGCTCACGGAAACTTGTACTTGAAGTCAAAGAGTGTAGATCAAAACATTTAACTTAAGTGAAGTTTCGTTACAGTATATCTCTAACTTGAGCTTAGTCGTGTCTTGTCAGTTCACTTCTTAACAGTGTTTCAATGCCGCTTGTAAACTCTCCCCCCTAATATGCGTTACCCTATTAAAAACTACTTTCAAAAACCTCTAGTTAAATTGTTTAAGCCTGGAAGGAAATCAGCGCTTCTGGGTATAAAAGTTACAGGGCCTTTCTGAAGCAAAACTGGCGGCAAATGTGTGACTTCACGACAACCAACACGGCGGCGCTCGTCACAAGGAAAATCACAAATCATCCTAGAAATACTTTATACTTCTGCTATGCAAAAAATTCTCAACACAAGAGATCACAGTGACATTTTTTAAAGGCAAATTTGTTCCAGCAGTGAAGTTTTCTTTTGAATCTTAATCTGTTTACTCTTTTGCTATTAACAGTGGAGCCCAGGCCATTCGACTCAGACCTATTGAAAGGACCCGTATACAGTGTCCTTGGGAGCCCAGTTCCCATCAGACTGGCGTGTGCTTTCACCGGTTACCCTCCCCCTGATGTGCGCATTGAAATGAATGACAATGTTGTGGCGGTCGGTATCGAGTCAGTTTGGGTCGAAATCTCTACAGACAGTGCTGATGACTACGGAGTTTATTACTGTGCCGCCGAGAACGTGGTCGGTCCCTCCAAGTTAAATTATACCTTTGAGATCAGACGTTCAGGTTTGTGAGTCAATCAATCAACCAATCGATCAGTCAGTAAGTCAATCAATCAATCAATCAATCAATCAATCGATCGATCGATCAGTTAGTCAGTCAGTCAGTCAGTCAGTCAGTCAACCAATCATTCATGCGTAGATAAAAGCAAATCATTTAGTCGAGCCTTGCATACGGCCGGTGCGCCTGAAATTTGAATTGACCAATCAGGATTCGGCAGGCGGGAAAAGCTGTTCTGTTCTGACGTCAAATGTATGTTAACAGGAAAGGCATTGAAGTCGGGCAGCTTTTCTGACTGGAGACGACATTGAATATTCACGAAAAAAGATTCATAATTCTAAAAACAATATCAGATTTTCAAAAGTGAAAACGTTTTAATTTGGCGCCAAAAATGGGTCACCCACGTCCAACAGCCCACTCATAGTTCGTCGAGTGTCGCCAGGTAGGAAAATAGTTGTCGCCGTATGCAAGGAACATGGTTAACGTTATTAAAAACGCAATTTTGTCCTCTGCTTTCTTCCGACGGGGTCTGACACCCTTGGAAAATAGTGGGAAATCGTTGGATCATCGTCTTCGGAAATCTTCACTAAAATCTTCAGCGCATCTTCCTAAGTCTTCTGACTGAAATCGGTTCAATTTCAAACTCTCCACAGATCTCGGGTAATCCTCGGAAAACGTCAGAGTACTTTCGTTCTTAGCAAACAAAAAGCAACGAAATCTTTCGCCTGTGAGGCCAATTCGACAAATACTTTCTCACCGATTCAGCAGTGAAAAGTTGGTATCTACAAGAAGTGTTGTTCACAATTTTTCCCAACATTTTGTTGCTATTAACAGAGAGCCATTACTTTCTCCTTCTAGATTCTCCAAAGTTCACTCTAGAGCCCAAGCTCCCCTCAAGGAATCTAACCGCGGGTTTTCCAGTCACTCTGACTTGGAATGTTTCCGGTATACCCAAACCGGAAGTGATGTGGAAGAACCCATCGGGAGACAATGTATCTGCAGACGATCCTCGTTTCTTGCTTAGTGAAGGAAAACTTACCATAACGTCACTGGAAGAAAAAGATGCTGGGATGTGGACGTTAGAAGCGACGAACCCTTTGCAGACAACGACAACGAATGTGGTCTTTGATATCATTTACGGTAAGTAAGAATAACGATAGGATTATAGAGCACAAGGAGAAAAAACTTTTTGTTCGACGGCTTATGGCTCAAGCAATGGGATCTCATTTCGATGGCTGACTGTCGTGGTATATGCATCAGTTGGATCATTGGCGATCAAAACGAACCATTCAGATCATTATTTATATTATTTGGTATTATTTGTAATACCGTTAGTTTATTAGTTGTCTCTAGTCATTGTCGTCAATTTTAGTCTCTTTAGTTCTCATGTTGCCTTCAGTTGTATTTAGTTGTACCTAGTTGTATATTAATAATTTATGTAAACATGACCCGCCTAGATAAGCTCAGCTATCCGCGGGCATGTTATAATTGTAATTTTAATTTGAAAACAAAAATAAAATGTATGTAAATAAAAAAAAAAATGCATGTATATATATAAAAAAAAAAGATCAAAAATGACCCCATTATTTACTTGATTTACGAATTAAATTTCATTTAACGCTAACAAGTCAAAAGAGATCCTCTCAAGCCCTCCGTTGAAAGAAGAAGGTTAGAGAATGAATATAGTATGCCCTTGACAGATTGGTAAACATTACCCTCCTTTTTCAGTGGAGGGTACAAATTTCCACATCTTTTGTATATTTGGCAGATTATGACAGTTAATGGTCCTGCTGCCGCAGGACCATTAACTCTTGAACTTATTGGGAACCTCCTTGCGAGTATATCGATTAATTTAATTGTAAGTAACAAGTTTCACTGTGCTGATTTGGATTGTCGAAGGTAACGTTAACTGAATTCTTAATTAGTTGATTGGCTGTTAATGATCCAGTGATCCAACATAGACATCTAATAAATTCCTTGACTAATGTAGATTGTGGCGTTCCTTTTAAAAATTTCTACGCTTATAAGACGTAGCAATAACCACTCCGAATCGTCAGATGACTTCACAGCAACATCAGTTGACCCCTTAAAAAATTCCAACTTTAATACCATTGCAGTGCGTTCACAAATTTCGCCGATACCTGAGGTGGTGGTAAATGAAGGGGAGAATGCTTCGCTGACTTGTAACGCCTCGGGTGTTCCGACCCCGACTGTTGAGTGGATAAAAGAAGGAGTTGCATACTCCAACCAGAAGGTAATCTTCATCTATAGACACGCAATGCGTACATAAAGTTTGCTTACTGTTTTCTCCAGGATGTTTCCTATACATTTTATGGACGATTTTTTTCTTGTAGTCATGATGATAGATGCGAATGCAGCCATAACACTACTGGAAAAAAGACCTGAAAAAATATTCAGGCGTTGAACGGGATTCAAACCCACGACCTTTGCGTTGCTCTCCCTACTGAGGTCTTTTTTCCAGTATTGTTATGGCTGCATTCGCATCTATCATCATGTCTACATTCAACTGCTACTGTTGGACATCGATTACTACGGATTTTTTTTATTGTTCATTTGAATAACTTTTATAGATAAGTTAGTGTTTAATTGGCTCGAGTTACGCACATTGTTCATCTTCAACAATTTCCAATTTCCACTTTTTAGTATGACTGCAATTGGTTTTGAACTTCGAAGTTTTTTTTCTTTGATTTGTTTTCGTTTTGCTTGAATTTGCCCAGAAATCACCTGGAAAAAGTGAGGTATATCTCCAGAAGGTAGGAATTGAAGATAACTCGCAGTTCACATGTGAAGCCAAGAACGGGGCACAAGATGACGAAGGGAAAGAAATATTTAGCGAAAAGAGCGCTAAATTGATCGTCAGAGGTAAGCAGCTTTGAAAATGTTCTTTTTTGAAAGCATTAGTATGTGTAAAATATCCGTAAAAAGTAAACAACGCTGCGGAAAATTAGCCATGGTCAGTCTATGAAGTTGGAATCCACAGCTCAGTCAGTCAGTCAGTCAGCCTGAGTCAGTCCGTCCGTCCGTCGGTCAGTCAGTCCGTCAGTCAGCCAGTAAGTTAGTCTGTCAGTCTGTCGGTTTGTTAGTCGGTCAGTCGGTCGGTCGATCGGTCCGTCAAAATTTCTCGACGAAACACCACAATGTTGAGAGGTCGAGATGTCGAGGTTTTGAGTCTTAGTTGCAGAGTCGTCGCTCAGTATTCGCAAGAAAGAAATCTAATAAAAAGAAGAAAGGAGTTAGAAATCTGTGGATAACATTACGTTTGGACAACTCTAAAACTAAAAATATCGACTAGTTGCATTTCTAGTTAGCCCATTTACTTTATCCAAGATATTTTGAGCCTTTCTTTGAAAGGCGATTCCGTAACCTGTAATCTGGTGAAATGCTTGTCTTTTCCGCCTATCAATATCAACGCTGTTTGAGCTTCCCTGCAATGTGGATTTGTGTTTCTCTCACTAGTCGAACCAAGACCTGTCACCAGCATGCTCAGAGCCAAGCCTGTTTTATCTTACATTGGCAACCCAAAGCCTACAGTCTTCAATTGCGAATTCAGCGGTTATCCACCCCCTGATGTAAGAATCATCAAGGATGGCCAAGTTTTGGCGAGCAGCAAAGAATCTCTCTCATACAGTGTCCCAGTCGATAGTGTGGACGATTTTGGGGAATACGTTTGTATGGCTGAAAACGAAGTTAAAGTATCTTCAAAAAATTACACTTTTGAAATAATATCATCAGGTACTTTATGTGTTTTAATTAATCATTATTCCCTGAGCACATATTGGATATGAGATAACGCGCCTCGTTGACTTTAACCATTTCATATTTGACAAGCGCGCGTGAAACAATTGTTTCATTAAAAACGCCCCTAAAAAAATACACAAAACTAAGATAAAATAAAAATAAAAACGCCCCAAGAATCACGCGTACACTTACGATATTTGTAGAGCATGGTATAATGACCCATATACCATGATGGCTAAGCCAGTGAAAACTCTTGCATTGCATTATCCAATGATCCAGTTTTTAATAAATCTTATTATACGTTATGTAATTTGCACGTGATTTGCTGCAAAAAGAATTACTTTCTTCACCTTGCAAACGATGATATAACAGGTTCTTTTCAAAATTTTTCTGCATCTCATTGAGCCAGTGTTAGAATGCAGAATAGTTATAAACAAGACAGTTAAAAACCTTCCTGCAATTAGTAACAACTTCTGGATTTTGTTCTTAATTCCTGATATCTAGAATTATCAAGGAGGATTTCAGGTCCACAACACTTATCAGTTGAGACCTTGATTAACTTAGATATACATGTAGCGCTGATCAAAGCGTTTGATTTATTCTGGTCGATAATTAACCCCCTCGGAGAACCTGAAATAATAATGATAATGATAATGATGACGATGACGATGACGATGACGATAACGATAATGATAATGATAATTATAATAATGAATAAATACATTTCGAGTGTTAGCCCTTCTTCAGAAGATATTAGGACTCTCGTTTAAGTGCCTCCCTGCAGATATGTACGATTCCTGTCTAATTTAAGTTTTGTTAAAAGATGCCATATATTTCAATGTTTAAAAATTTTAACGATTTGTTTCTTGTAGCTGCCCCAAGCAGCCCACGAGACGTCAGTGGAGAGGCAACTTGTGATAGCGTAATTTTAAGTTGGAGCCATCCGAAGAACGACGGGGGATTCCCCGTGATAAACTACGTCATCAGCCATGAAAACAACACACTGGTCATCCCCTCGAACACGACTGATTACATCATTGACAACTTAGAGCACAGCACGGAATACTCGATCGTTATACAGGCGCGAACCGAAGCTGCGATCGGCGACGAGGCGCTTGTGGAACTTAAAACCACTCAGTTTTGTGAGTAAATAAATGTTTTAACAGTTAGCTGGATTAAGTACTTAAGAGCAGCTTCGCCTAAATATCAACTAGACTTGGAAATAGCGAAAAACTCGAATTTCTTCAAACTCGCCCAGAATGAAGCCCTACGGGCACTAGTTACAAAAATATCGTTTTAAGTTCGATAAATCAAAAATTATTTTTTTCCGCAAGTTTTTCGTTTCGATGCCCCAAATCGGCCAAAATCCATCGAAAATGAGCGGCATATTCAGAGGCTCGTAAACTCAAAAGCAAAAATCTTCATTACAAACTGATTGCACGTCGTATTTGTACTTCCTTTCTTGTCTATTTAGAGCTAAATAGATCGTGACTTGATTAGAACTTAAATATTTGACGAATTTTTTAAGTTAACGACCCAAGACAGCTTTACAAGAAGTCTACATTTAGCCTATTTTCAAATGCTAAAAAGGCGTTCTGGTACACGGCTTTTCCCGAAATGACTAGTTTGGTCTGAAAGAGCATTGTTTCTTCTTCAAATTACTGAAATAAAATTTTTGGGTAAATAAAATCGTGAGCGCTGAGATAGCGAACTAAATGCAGCACTTCGTCCTGAAAACGTGACCTTTGACCCAAGCGTAACGAAACCAATTACTGCAAGAAAACCCGGAAGAAAAGCAAACGTTCCGTTATTTTGAAACAATTTCTAGTGATATCTCTCCGAAACCATGATTGCAAGAAACTATTTCCAGATATGAAATCTTGCAGGGCCAAAGACGGAGCTAAAGGGCGCATTTTGACACAATAACTTTGTTTGCTGAGAATTGAATTGCAGTCAATTCCAGTGAAATTTGCAAACTTGACGTATGTTAGCCGATACTTACCTGAATATTTATATTAATAGAAGAGTCGTCTTCTTGGATTAACCTTCAAAAGAAGCTGCATCCAGATTTGGAAACCTCTAAAAGAAGAAATGTTTAATGTTCTGTGAGCTGCCCGCTGCTATAAATTAGCTTAAATTCCATGCACATGCCGACCGCATGTTTGTCGTAAAACTCACTTAACTCCACTGACAGTTTCCATGGGCAACCCCAAAATAAACAATCCCCAAAAATGTAAAGTGAAATTGGCTGTGTTCATGAACAGTTAGAAGCTAGAGTCAAGTTCCATTACCTTTTAAAAATGCTTGATTCTACTTTGTTCACTCAGTCGTTACTGTCACGTTCGAATACTGCGTAGTATCGGTCACGCCAAAACACTGCGGACCATGCAGACTGAGTAAGTTTCCCATACAAAGTCTTGTACGCGTTTGTCTATTGAATCAAAAGTCAAATACTGCGCTTGTGCAGCCTGTGGATAAATGACAAACTTTCAGATATATTTAACACTATTTTGTAACTAGACCCAAAAGAAGGAGTCACAATGAAAAGCCCAAACAAGTGTCTGCAGTCTGCACGGTCTCCACTGTTTTGGTGTGACCGATTGTATGATTCGCGGCATTCGAACGTGAGAGTAGTGAACAAAGTCGACGCAAACAAATAAAATCAAGCACTTTTTAAAGGTAATAGAACGTGACTCTAGCTTCTAACTGTTCATGAACACAGCCAATTTCACTTTACATTTTTGGGGATTGTTTATTTTGGGGTTGCCCATGGAAACTGTCAGTGGAGTTAAGTGAGTTTTACGACAAACATGCGGTCGGCATGTGCATGGAATTTAAGCTAATTTATAGCAGCGGGCAGCTCACAGAACATTAAACATTTCTTCTTTTAGAGGTTTCCAAATCTGGATGCAGCTTCTTTTGAAGGTTAATCCAAGAAGACGACTCTTCTATTAATATAAATATTCAGGTAAGTATCGGCTAACATACGTCAAGTTTGCAAATTTCACTGGAATTGACTGCAATTCAATTCTCAGCAAACAAAGTTATTGTGTCAAAATGCGCCCTTTAGCTCCGTCTTTGGCCCTGCAAGATTTCATATCTGGAAATAGTTTCTTGCAATCATGGTTTCGGAGAGATATCACTAGAAATTGTTTCAAAATAACGGAACGTTTGCTTTTCTTCCGGGTTTTCTTGCAGTAATTGGTTTCGTTACGCTTGGGTCAAAGGTCACGTTTTCAGGACGAAGTGCTGCATTTAGTTCGCTATCTCAGCGCTCACGATTTTATTTACCCAAAAATTTTATTTCAGTAATTTGAAGAAGAAACAATGCTCTTTCAGACCAAACTAGTCATTTCGGGAAAAGCCGTGTACCAGAACGCCTTTTTAGCATTTGAAAATAGGCTAAATGTAGACTTCTTGTAAAGCTGTCTTGGGTCGTTAACTTAAAAAATTCGTCAAATATTTAAGTTCTAATCAAGTCACGATCTATTTAGCTCTAAATAGACAAGAAAGGAAGTACAAATACGACGTGCAATCAGTTTGTAATGAAGATTTTTGCTTTTGAGTTTACGAGCCTCTGAATATGCCGCTCATTTTCGATGGATTTTGGCCGATTTGGGGCATCGAAACGAAAAACTTGCGGAAAAAAATAATTTTTGATTTATCGAACTTAAAACGATATTTTTGTAACTAGTGCCCGTAGGGCTTCATTCTGGGCGAGTTTGAAGAAATTCGAGTTTTTCGCTATTTCCAAGTCTAGTTGATATTTAGGCGAAGCTGCTCTTAAGATTTCTACCTTGCAATAATACTATCACGAATAAAATTCGAGAGCTAATGATCAAATGTTTAAGTCTAAATCTAATAGTTGGTCAAAACGTTTTGTAAACCCTCCTCACAAACACATTGGAAACGCAAGGAAGCGGTCGCCATTTTATTGACAACTGCACACTGCTAGGCTACTCACTAGCTTTAGCAGTTAGTTATAAATTAAGGGTCGTGGCGTATTTTGGCAAGTCCGTAGAGGGATAGGAAACTTTTTCTATGACACTACATGACACCCTGCTCAGGATACATACGCTGTCGGTCATCGGACATTTTGTGAATTTGTCCAATGCAACTGTTGACCCCATCACTAATGTTATGACTGGACATCAAAATGGCTTTCCGGTTTTCGGTCCATGTTTTCGTTTGCTTTAAAAAATGTTAGGAAGGTTTCTAACCATCATATTTTGGAAACCTGAGCTCACGCAGATACGCCGTTTGCACAACTTTGTTCCATTGCAGATTCATTTAAGATTTTCAAATAACGGCCATATATTTTGCCCGTGACCAGAACAGAAAATCCCTAAAAATTAAACTGTGTGTCGATTTAGAAATTCAAATTAGTACCTATAGATAAAGAACGTCCACGTACTTAATGTGGCGTATCACTTTAATGAAATTTTTATTATTATAAAAGTAATAGCTAGTTATGATGTGAAAAACACCCCTATTTACAGGAAAATATATTTATCACCAGGTGTACAAAACCCCCAAATTGACGTTTCTAGGATTAGCCGTTTACAGGACTCACCATAACGCTCTGTGAAAGATCCACAAGCAGAAGAGTACCACAGTAATGCAAATACCCCCACCCCTCTCTCTTCTGCACCCGGAAGGGTATATCGATTTATCACAGAGTTATTTAAAAACTAACATAGAAGTCGTTTTAACAGTTGCTCTTGGACGAGAGCTTAAACTCTTTTTGTTAAATCCTAACAGGTAAAGTGTCATCTTGCGTGAACATTGAACACGATGAAGAAATGTACACATTGAATGCGAGCCAGGGTCGCTGGCCGCGCGATGGATTTTGCCGCGCTCTGAGTGCCTACACTGCAACCGAGCCTGACATGTACAGGATAACCGCTGACTTCTATGTTCCTGGGTTCAGGAGCTCAATGTTGGTAAACTATGTCGGGGTATTTTTCAACGCTGAAAATGAGGACAATTTCGATTTTATATTCTTCAGGTAAAAGTAGTTTTGAAAACGCTTATAAAGTTAAATTAACGGGGAATTCTTATATAGGGAACGTGCGTCTTTAAGAAGACTGACAGGACAAATAAAAACGTCGGGTGACAGATTTTCAAACGTCTCCGTCTTCGTCTGAGCCAAAAAAGTGGCAAAATACTTAAAAAGGAATCCACCACAAGTTCAAGTACACAAGCGGAAAGAGAAACTTTTTGCCGAGATAATTGACAGTGTATTGGAAACTTCTGCGTGACTGTCCTAAACATCTCCTCAAAAGAAATCATTTCTAACAACACCAAATGTTGAAAACAAAATTTGAACCTCACGAGAAACAAATGAAAGTACTGACGAAATTTTACCTGTGTTTGCGCAATTTCTCTGAACTTTAAAATTTATTTTCTCGAGTTCAGATGGGAATTGTTTTTGGTGTTATCTCAGGCAACTGTTGATATCTTTAGCTTTTAGAAAATGCAAAAATTATACTCAAAGTTATTTTGGTACAAGGTTTTCGTCCATTAAAAACTGAAGACAGTTGCTCGATTTCCAATCGGATTTCTTCTTAAGTTTTCACGTGCGTCCAAATTATTGTGAGCGCATTTAACAAAGGTTTCTTTTTCAGGCGTTTACACAATACTAGAAGAACGTATTTCGACAGTGAGTCTCCGTTTCTGCATAAAATAGATAGCATTTACAACCGCCTTTTGATAGAAGAGAGCACATCAAAAAAGTCTCAAAATCAAAATTTTATTACTGAGGAAGGCCTAACTTTCTGAATAACGAATAATGAATTAAACAGTGCTGAATATTCAAAACGGAAAGTCAGCCGGCGTATTTTCTTGGAAACTCTGTTTTGATAGTTTGATCTTTAACTTACCCAGGGTTGGCGCAAGCGGCAACCCGTGTTTCCAAACTGGGGAAATCCAGCAAGGCCGGTTAAACTGGTATGAGTCCCAGATGGGCTCCTGTCCACACGGCCCACCTCGCAAGGCACGATGGATCCATGTTACGCTTGAGGTCCGAAAATATGACGTCTCCGTTTTTCTCGAGGGAGTTCACGTGACCTCCTTTAAAGGGCACTTCCCTCCCAAGGCAGCTGGCGGCGTGTTACTGGCTAATCACCATGGCAACGTTGTTCAATTTAAGGACTTTGTCATCGCTGACTTGCCGTCGCTGCCATTTGAAACTAGGAGTTGCGCTACAGTGCAGGATAACATGAAGTACTATTCTGTTATAAGTCAAGGTGACTTCTGGGCACACGGATTCTGCCGAGCTCTTCTTAAGGATGTTCAAATGGAGGAGAGTTCTAGTTATCAGGTTTCCGTGGATTTGTTTACCGAGCTGGGCTGGAGCGGAGACCGCATTGCGTACGTTGGAATCATGTTCAATGCACGTGATATCAACAATGCTGATTTCATTTACTTCAGGTAATGTACATTCGAAGTCAATGACACATTAATGTCAGTAAGAAACAACGCAAAGTGTCCTTTCTTTCATTCATTTACTTTTCATTCGGCTCAGAGCCCATGACGTGATCTGCAAATAGCTTGACACAAATAACTTTAGTGCTCAGCTCGGTTTACAGATAAAGTTGTTGAGATCTATGGAAATAAATTAAACGAATAGGAGTTCTGAAATTTTCTGCCCCCATTTCGCAACGCTCGCCTGTTGCATGGTTACCTCAGCTTTTTGTCTCCTTAATATAACTGCCCTATGGACCGGTACCTATTTCTACACCTAGGTGGAGAGAAGCACTGTGAGAGTTAAGTGTTTTACCCAAGAGCACAACACAATGACCTCGTCCAGGCCTCTGGCCCGGATAGCTCAATCCAGTCCATCATCAAGATGTAAACTTCTATTCCATGTATCTAGCTTGACATTAAAGGGACCTGGTCAGCCACACCATTGTTTTTTTGTTTTTTTTTTGTTTTTTTTTTTACATGCGAGAGTTTTACTATTATATCTTATTCGGAACATGTCGAAACGAAGGAAATCACTGTGAAACTACTAAAGATAATTAAACATGCTTTCAGGAACACAACTTACAATAAAGCAATAAGATTTCGCTTCACCATGCAATATCAATAATGTCGATAACATCGCAAATGGCGGAAGCCGACTAGGATCCTTAAAGCCCTGTTGATAACAAACAACAAGTTACTTATTTTCATAGGCCATACTGGAAGGACCATTGTTACCAAACAGGCTACATAATGGGTGGGATCCAGAAGAGGGAAGGCTCCAAAACCGGGCCCTGCTCGTGTACCGTGACCGGGGGCAAATGGTTCAACGTGCGCCTGGAGATTCGCCGGAACATCGTCAGCGTCTTTATGAACGATCTTCCAGCGGCGATATTCAAATCACATTACCCCACGAACAACAAGGGCAGCGGCATCCTTGTTACCGGCGGCTGCCGCAAGTCGATCCGATTCAGGGCTTTTTCAGTGTCGTCACTTCCGCTGCTTCCTTTCACTTCCAAGAATTGTCAGAGCGCAAGGGATGCTGGGGATTATTACAAGCTAATGGCGTACCCTGGGATAGAGGACACCACACAGCCTGGAGTGTGCCGTGCATTGTATCCTAAAGCTGTCAGTGGCGATACCTACACCATTAGTGTCAGTTTCTATACCCAGGGGAGTCTCCTTGGACGGAAATATGGCGTCATGTTTAACGTAAAGAACGCTGACAGCTTCGAGTTTGTATACTTTCGGTGAGTATGATGTAAAAATCTACATAGGGATCAGAAAAACATACATTACTTGCAAAATTTTCGAACGATTTTAATTTCGGACAAAAAAGTGTCCGAAAATAAAACCCTCTAAAATTGGTAAGCGTCCGAAATATTTACAGTACAGTATGAAACGTTGTAGTAGCTCCAGAGCTCTTAGTTTCCTTTATGCAGGTTAAATGAACAAGCTACATTTGAGACACTGCTTTACATACGTAACAGCCTGACAGAATTTGTGTTGTTTTCTTGTCTGTGTATTCGTAACACCTTGCGGATGCAGTAAAACTATCATTTTCACAGTTGCTTTAGTCTAATTCGTGTTTTGTAGGTGTTAACTTACTTTAGCTATGTTTCGGCATTGTGTCCGAGTTTGTTGTCTAAAATTATCCGAAATGACATAAAAAGTGTCCGAAAATAAAATTACTGGCGTGCGAAATTAAATGTCCGAAATTTTAAAGTCCGAATTTTTTTTCCAGCTCATTGCCGAGGCTTTAACACTTGCAAATGGCTGACAATGAGTTTTGCAGCAATCGGGCGCGTAAAAAAGGATGAGGTGATGCACACTACTGAAGCTAATCCCGGGGGAGCATGGAGTGACTAAGAGTATTATTACCCCCAATCCCCCAGTGGGATACTAGTCCATCGAAGCTTCCCCTCCCCACCCCGGCGTCTGTTGTGTACGCACTGTAAGAGTATGTATCTTTCGTAAGAACATAACTTTAACAGCCTGGGTTACTCTTATGTCGCTAGTGAAAAACCCAGCTTTTATACGACTATACAGGTCAAGACATCCCGCACAAGGCTTTTAAAATACTCTTCTAGTCTGAAGCTAGCTAGGCTTTAATTCTGTCACGTAACTGTAACGCAAAGCGACTACAATTATTGTGTTAATAAAAATGATACCTCTCGTTTCCAGGCCCTACAATCGCGACAATTGTGTACAGATCGGATACCTACAAGGAACCAAAGTGAGCGAGGGTCAAGGACGGGAGCCCAAATCTCTGACATGCGCGTACGGGTTCATGAGGGGCGGAAGTTGGTACAACGTTCGAGTCAAAGTGAGCGGAAGCGAGGTCAAGGTTCTTATCGATGGGGTACAAGCTGCTGTTTTCAAGAGTCGCTTTCCAACGTTTGGTCGCGGAGGAATCATGGTGGCCAGTGGTTTCAAGAGGAAAATAAGTTTCAAAGACTTCCGTATATTTTAATATTCACGCTAGAATGACA
The DNA here is from genome assembly GCF_042242905.1 of Orbicella faveolata. Classification (NCBI taxonomy): domain Eukaryota; kingdom Metazoa; phylum Cnidaria; class Anthozoa; order Scleractinia; family Merulinidae; genus Orbicella; species Orbicella faveolata. The sequence continues at coordinate 13,530,019 of NW_028301553.1, forward strand.
TTATACCAAGTATCGTTAGATATCGTCAATAGCGGTTTATAAAATGGTCAAGGAATTGTGCGCGCTGCGATTGGTCAGTTTGAGCTCATTATAACTCCATGAAGGATGAGGTCATGGACGTGCGTTATTGAGTTAAGATGCACGCAGTTTACGTCACGAGGTCAAACACGCAATTTATTGACTGACTTTATAAAGAAAACATTAAACTTGTTCTTTTAGGATGCTTAGTTATATAAGCACCAGGAGTTCAAGAACAATGCGCCTTTTACCCCCGGGGGCTTCCACATAAAAAGGACGAGCGTGCTCGTCGGACATTTTGAAAAGAATCCCTGAGAAATCCCAAGATTCTGTTTCATGGGTGTGGCTTAAAATGTTTTCTGCCTTAAGAGGTACCAATTGCTGGTTTTCAGTGTCACGCAATTCAAAATAGATCAAAATAAAAATCAAAACCGGTCACTAGATAAAGTCCAGCACCAACATGGCGGCCGGAAACCAACAGAAACATCTGTCACTGAGTTTTGCTACACAAGCTTGAATTTATCCCTCGAGGAACTCTAAAACATTAAAGTAATACTTTTTCTAAGACATGAACTGTTCAGATAGCCAAGTTCCCCGAAATAAGTCACTTTTTAAACCATCATGACAGCTCTCTTGGCCATCATGTAAATGCCGCTTAGAAATTCAAGAGTAGTGTATCACAAAACCAAGAACCTGTTCGGAGCGAAAATTTGTATGAATATTAGTTTTCAGCTGCTCTTATACATCATTAAAGTAAAATCTCAGGAAGATCAATAGTTTTGTAGTTCGAATTTTAGTGACGTCATGTGAAAAACCAGCTATTCTAAAACAACACATTATGTCCTGTCATACTTTTTTCAGCTCAATATCCTAAAGAGTACTGCACAAGCTCCCGCTGTGGACCTTTTGAGGCTGAACACCCTTAGCGGTACCAAAACCGCTTTTTTAACCCCTAAAAGGTACGAAGAGCACCCCTGTCCTTTTTGTATGGCATAGGTAGACGCAAAGGTATTTCCTATTTGCTGGAGAGAGAAAGATTTTCTTTTATAAAGCTCACACTTATCGTAAAGTATGCGAGAATATTATCTTATTTATATATACGTGAATAGGGTGGGAAGGGAGGCCCGGTGGCCTCATGGTTAGTGCGCTCGACTCCGGATTGAGCGGTCTGGGCTCGAACCCTGGCCGGGACGTCGTGTTGTATTCATGGGCAAGACACTTTACTATCACGATGTCTTACTCCACCCAGGTGTATAAATGGGTACCAGCGAATTTAATGCTAGGAGTAACCCTGCGATGGTCTAGCATCCCATCCGGGAGAAGAAGAAATACTCCAAGTCGCTTCATGCTGCAGAAACCGGGATAAGCTCCGTCCTGATGAGTCACTTGGCTCATAAATAGACTTAACATAGTAGGGTGAGGTGTTTTTCTATGGTAAATTTTAACCAACCCACAAGAATGACGCCAATAACTGGCACGACGCTAAACAAATTATCATTATCTTTTTTAAAAAAAGCTTGAGTTCTTGAACAGAAATAGTGAATTTTTCGCGTTTCTTCTCATCCGGATTTGGAAGTTAAGTTGTCCTATATTCAAGGCCTACCCTGGGACCTTAAGTCGCCTAAAGTCGGCTTAAGTCGCCTTAAGTCGGCTTAAGTCGCCTTAAGTCGCCTTAAGTCGCCTTAAGTCGCCTTAAGTCGCCTTAAGTCGCCCTAAGTTGCCTTAAGTCACCCTAAGTCGCATAAAGTTGCCTTAAGTTGCTATCGGTTACGCAGTGTTAAAAAGGTTTCAACACACTGAAATTGCCCCTGTAGAAGGTTATTAGACTTGTAACTGTCATGTTAGGGTAAACTCCACTCTAACCCTATGGAGGAGGAAGCACGATGACCCAATGGTTGGTGCAATGGACCCCTATTGTGGATCATTGCATTGTGTTCATACTCTCATAGTGCCTCTCCTGACCCAGATGTATAAATGGGTACTGGATACGGAACAGGGGGCGCAGGGTGCAGCAGAGGTAGCCTCGGTAGTTGTGCTTTTAATTTTTTTTTAACACTCGTTCCCAATGCATTGGAGCCATCTAACCCCCCCCCCCCCTTAAACGGCCCTAGTCAGCCACACCTTTGTTTTTGTTTACATACAAGAGGTTGGCTTTTATGCTTTATTCGGAGCATGTCAAAGCAAAGAAAATCACTGTGAAGCTACTAAAGATAAAGGGACATACTTTCAGGAACTTACAGTAAAGCAACAAGACTTTGCCTCACCATGCAATGTCAATAATTTTGATGGCATCGAAAATAGCAGAGGCTGACTAGGGTCCTTTAAGAAGCTGAGGACCCGACAATTACTGTTATGTCTCAAGGCCATGGCTCCCTTATACACAAACAACCCTAATATTATTATAGTCTTGCACCTCTCTAGCCCCCATGTTAGCAGGAATAATTTCTACATGTGAACAATACTTAAATAGGAATGACAATCTGATGTATACTCTCTCACAGATGGCTTTTTATTTCTATTAAGTTTATTTTTTTCTTGTATTTCATTGTAAAAGAGTTATTAATTAAGGTGACACTCTGTGTTGTCATCAGGAAATATATTAGATGTGGAAGGATATAACAAATGACTAAACTGCAATAACTTCATTTAAGCTTATTAATTTTTGTACGATATTTCTGAATCAAATCTTCCGAAGACCTACAGTGTATAATTAATAAACAACAACAGTGAGAGGTGTTCCAGATCATCAAGATGAAAAGAAAAAAAACAGAAAGATATTTCTGGGCTAAGGCTCGATTCTTTCTAGTCACTTTTACACTGAGCAGTAAAAATATGGTCATCCAAAGCTAATTGAACCGAATTGAGTCTACACTTTAAATACTTTACTTACCCAGTGTAAAAGAGTGACAAAAGTGGGCCATTTCTACAGCAAAAATCATTGTTTGCATTTTACTTCCACATTCGACCAACTGTAAACGTTTGAATTTCGTAATTAGACGAACCAACTTGCAGCATAATGTTTATCTATCCTTTTCGTACACATGATGAAGCCAGGTATTCACATCATCTTATACACTTCACGTGGACCGCGCTACTGTTACTATCGAAAGCTAAGGTACAGAAAATTCTCTGTGATCAACTCTCAGTAAACATGGCCGCCAGGCGAATGTTTGGAACACGTTACTTAGTTTGGCCCAGTGACTAAGTACGCGAGCTCACGCGACCTACTCGCGCTCACGCGAGTATGATTACTCCGACAGGCGTTTACAAAAGACAAGAAAAAAAAACAAAACGCCAAACTAATACTCTCCGAAATATTTGAAGACAGTAATTTATTATCGGGTGATTTGAAATCACCCGAACACTTAGCGAGAGAACTCGAGTTTCGTGGCGCAGATATCTCGTCTCTTTGAAGCATGGAAACCAGTCAGCGGCGCAAGGGTTACTGGGAGAATCAAAATGCCGGAGACCAGTGTGTCTGGTATCGATGTATCAATTTCTAGTATTTCGTTGTGAAAATGTCGTTCTGGGCATTTGTAATGTGTCAAGTGGAAACTAGAGAAAGTTTGGAAGGTGTATTTACTGGTGGTCTGATCAACCAAACCTTCTAAAAAGAATCGATTCACTGTATAAACTGCCAGGGTCATCAAAGTTTTCTGGAACCTGACAAGTAGTTGGTGAAATTTGACAGGACGTGTTCTTACGAAGGAACTTAGCATGCGCTACTCATTATGGTATTGGAATATTTTGTCTGACTGAGGCAGGAGAGCACCAAATCGATTGGGTCTCTGAAAAGGACTGAAATTGACAGTGGAGATGCCAAAAATGGTAGATAAGTCTACCAAGATAACCATTTTTATAATTCGGGAAGCATTGTAAAATAAATGCATGTAAAGGAGCTAAATTAATTTTCATTTCCCCGTTGTTTGAATAATTGATAGAAAATATACAAACACTTCAAATTAAATCAAGATATCTCAAATTTAAAATTTTTGTGACTGTGAATATATTTTTATTAGTTTTGTTTGATTTTTTTATTGTGATATCTTCACTAACATTCATGCTACCTTGCTAGTGTTTATTGTTATTATTATTCTTATAGTAGTAACTGTTCAGTGTTGTTGTAATCCTTTCTTTAATAGTATTTTTTTTTAATGGTTTGAAATCTGGCGCGGGTTGTTCGAAAGCCGGTTAGCGCTAACCCAGGTAATATATATATTTTTTGAATAGAAATATCTTTCACTGCTTATGGTTGTGTAGTTTTAAAATGAATCAAACTCAAAACTGAAAGGCAAACAACATAAACAGAAAACTGGACCGAAAAGTTACAAAAAATGAAAGTAATTCAAATTCCCTCTAAAGCTGGGTTAGTTTAATCAGGCTTTGAACAACCCAGCCCTGGATATTTGAGACTGTGGTGACTTAATTATGTACCAGTATTGGTACAATATTGGTGTATTGCAAGAGATATATGGAGAGTCTGTTGCTAAGTTTAAATTTATAGCACTCGAGTGAAATAAAGTCTCCCCAAGTCACCTTTTAAAAGTCGCCTTAAATCGCCTTAAGTCGCCTTGAGTCGCCTAAAATCGCCTTAAATCGCCTAAAGTCGCAATGTTTTTTTCTGCCAATTTTGCTTAAGTCGCCTAAAGTCGCCTTAAATCGCCCAAAGTCGCCTTAAGTTACGGCGACTTAAGGTCCCAGAGTAGGCCTTATTCAACTGTATGGATACTGTGAATTGAAATTTCGCCAACCCTTATACAGTGGAAACTCGATTTAACGAACCTCTATTTAACGAAGTCCTCGATATAACGAACGATATTCTATGTCCTCGCCAAAGTTACTGTAAAATGTATGGAACAGAACCTCGATATAACGAACCTCGAAATAACGAATTCTTCGATATAACGAACATAATCCGGAAGCCCAGACGTAAAATCTACCTCGATATAACGAATTACAATGTCAACACCCGACGGAAGATAAACGCTGAACAGATCGACAGTCAGCAAATCCTTGTAATCCTTATGGTAAAGAGACAGCAACCTTTCAGTCAACGGCTTATTATGTGTCATAGGCATTGGCACTATAGTATTTCGACATCAATTAACTTCTGCTCTATCTTCTTTGAAATCCGGAAATGTTGGGTAGTGCAACATAACAACACTAAAGCCCGTTTCCTTGTTTACATAGACAATTTTCTGTATAACCTCTATGTTGCAACATTTTTAAATCGCTACTCTGAAAGTGTCGTTGTTTTGTAAACAAAAGCTGCGCGTCTGCTCAAAAGTGAAAATAATTGATACTGAAAGCCACCACGCTTAATGAATTGCATATCAAAACACGGCACTTCTGGGTGATGAAAATTGCATTGACTTGCGTAACAGAAGTCACCTGTGTTACAAATCAATCATTAACTATGACCTCGATATAACGAACATTTTGGTCGTTTCCCCACAAATTCGTTATATCGAGGTTTTCGATATAACGAACCCTCAATTTAACGAACAAATTTGGCCGGTCCTCAGCGACTTCGTTAAATCGAGGTTCCACTGTATTGAGAAAGTTTCCCACACGGTTTTCTTTCATTTAAAAACCTAATTTCAGTCAGACTCAACAGCCCCGGGGGCGTGGGGGGGGGGGGGGGGGAGGAAGAGAGTTCCCATATAAAAATGGCTGTGAATGCTCGTCAGCAAACTTGAATTAAATTAATAATACCAATCTGGGTGTGGCTTGAGCTTCATTAGACCCCTAAAAGAAACCACTTAAAACGGAGAATAGGAAATGAATGAATAGGCTCGATTACCAGCCGCTGTTCAGGAAAGGAGCCCGCGCTAGTAGACCGGGCTCGAGAGACCAGCGGAAATCGAGTCCTAAAACGGAAATAAGAGCGAATTTTTTTTATTGTCATCATTTCTTCGAGTGCACCCTAAAAGACACTGACAGCTTAAAATAGTGACGTTTCGTTATGAACACCCTAAGTGAGACTAGAATCCTTGATTTATTACCCCAAACGAGACGACAAACATCCCCGACCTTTTCTTATGGGGGTCTCCCCCCCCCATCCCCCCATCCCTGGAATCAGCATCCCGACTTAGATATAAACCCAAACGTTGAGTTACCAAATTCCGTCCGATATTAACTCCACCCCACCCCCATTAAACAAATATAAGTCACCGAGGACTTAAATCGGAATTACTAATAAATGAATCTAAGTAACTGTAAGATTATAAGCGCAATAAATATATATTGTGGTCTCTATCAGAAGCAGTGGCTCTTTTTTATTTGAGTCCAGCGAACTAACCAATAGACTGCTTAGCCCACGCATAATTATTGATTAATAATTACGTCTTTAATTTATGCACCGCACGGCAGTAGTGTGAGTGCACGTTTGAAGTCTACTGCTATTGTAAAGCATGATACTGTGGGTGAAGTTGTTACTCAAAATGCCAGTTACAGTGTCACACGTTCTATGTGTGTGTGTGTGTGTGTGTGTGTGTGTGTTTTTAATAGTAAGATAGCCTGATGAATTTTTCCACGCCTATGAGCAATATTTTGTGCCTGGTTTGGACATCTTAAAACTCACGGCTAAGATTGGGCACAAACGAATACGTCCCAGCTTCCGGAAAGACCAGATGAGCTTGGAGAACTGCCACGTGATAATCTGATTTCGATTCGAATCCTGGCGGGCAATGCAAAAGGGTGTATCATTAGAGCCGGTCTTATTGTGTGTGGGAAAAGCAAAAGCCTTGTAATGGGTAGTTGCAGAAACGTGAAATTCATGTAGAAGCAATTGCAGGCAAGGAGCCCTGGGCACATAGAGCTGACATGGAGCGTAGAGCATAGAGAGCAAGGAGCATAGAGCTGAGCATGGCAATTGACAGCTGTTCTGTTAATTTTCAAAAAGCCATAAAGCGACCGCTGCCCTGGCAACTACATGTCTCTGCTAACAATGTCATTGCGACCTTCAAACAGATTTGCCAACTTGAACTGATTGCAATTAACCATCAACTGAGTGTCGCTTTATTATTGTTACCACATTATTCATGTAGAAAAGTCGACCCCAAGCCACAACGCGGTTAGTCGCACAAAAAATCGGCTAGTGTGCGGCAAGTTGATGGCCCGACAAATTGTAACCCGATTTGACCCCGACAAAACATCTGCAGTTCTACGACAAAAAAATGGGCTAGTTGCCGTCGTGGCATTGAGATCGTCCTTGCTCCTAGCAACAGCCTGCCTTGGATAACAATGTGTTTGTAGGTAAATTTTTATTTCGAGACATGATCGCGTCAGAAATAGAGAAAACAAAATCTATAACCAAACATGACAGTCCACTGTAAGGAACGAACTCTCTATATGTTGGTTGTTTACTGCCTCACCGTTTTATGTTTTTATCTCTTCATCAGCAGCAGAATTACAGGTGAGACTATCCTCTAAGTAAATAATATTTCTAAAAGAGAGAAGGGCTATCACAAATCGAATTGGAGTGGATTCCAAATTCACGATATGGTCGTAAATTTGTTAACCAGGTGGTTGCAGCCAACAGAAAACAGCCGGTTTGTAAATGACCACGAGCGATCTTTGTAGAGTGAGTGAGATTCTAGTCGCCGCGCGTTGATTGGCGACATTTTGTCTTGCGCCCTGCACGGATTTAGAAAACAAATGGAGATAACTGTTAATAGCCTAGGCTGGGTGACTTGGGTAAAAATTGCAGACTTCTATTGTTATTGGAACCTGGCATAAAAAAAATCGCTTCCAGAAATATTAATTTAAGCAATAAGCCACTCTTAATTTCTACGCCGGTTTACCGGCGCAGCTTGTAAATCACTCGTCTAACGGCTCGTGATTTACAACCTTTTCTCGTGTTCTCCCAACATCTCAAGTGATTTATTGCGCCGGTAAACCCATAGAAAGAGTGGTTTATTGCTTTTATGAAATAACTATGAAAAACGTTTGTCAAAGACAATAAAATTTATTGTACTTTCATGATCAAGTTGCTTGTTCTCAACAAAAGAATGAAAGCACTCTCAGCGCCGGGCACAAAATCCGCAGAGCAAAGCGACCAACAGATTTAACGCTATAACTATTCTAGGAAAGGAAAGGAAAAGGTTATCGCTGAAAGACAGAGAGTGTATTAGTTAATTCAAAATGACTTTGACCGGAAACTGCAGGAGTTCGTGGCCGAAATCAGTCATCATCACGAAAGTAAAAGAACATGCGAAAAGTTTGCAAGTAGTACAAACTTCATGCGCTTGGTGAAGTGATTCAACGACAATTTTCAAACGTTTTGCGAATGGAACAAAGGTATAGTTCTAAAAAAGCTGCTTCTGAGATTTATTCCGGATTTATTTATTTATGTTGAAGAATATGAAGTCGGTGTTTCTCCGTATTTTGCTGAATGAAAACTATTACTTGGGCCGGCTAAATTCATTTATCGTGCTATGCATGCATGTTGAACTTCCGATAAGCTTAATGCGAACTCCAAAGAAATCTTTTACTAATTACAATTTCCTCAAATATAATTGGTGCATTAACTGCTGTATTTTGCTCTGATTAATCTACAAAGTTGTAATCGGACAGGCAATCACGTGCACATCATTGATATTACAATCACTATAGTAACCAGTTCAAGAGTTTGACTTAATTGTAAAATTGTGGAGGTTTACTCTCCGGTGAATGACTGTTTTCATAAAAAAAAAATCAACAGCCATTTTGCAAGCTATTCTCCATATTTTTTATTATGACTTTTTCAAATGAAACTTTTGCTTTTGTGGGAAATTGTAATGATTATGATTAATTGGTAACAGGACATCGTGTCGTCCAATTCAGTCTGTAATCATACTCGTGACTAACAAATCGGACTTCCGCTTCGCGGTCCTCTGATTTTGTTAATCACTCGTATGATTACTGACCGAATAGGACTCCACTCTGTCCTATTACCGTTATAAATTGTTCATTCAAGCCCAGCTGTAGTCAGATCTGCGTCCTCCACGGACCGTGAAAAGTACTGAAAGGGCTTAAAATTCAAGCGTAAACGGAGTCGGCATAAAATTCTGGCAATGGAAATTATAAAAGATCAAGCATTAAGCTTATATCGCGACCAAATTCTGGTCCTAATTTTCTTACAAATTTCTATGGATATGTTGAATTAAAATACGGGCGTTATTAATATCTCAGCCAGTGAAAGCCGAAAACTATATATAAAACTTATGTTCTCGCTGGTGTTTTGAGTTCTTTAGCTCTCACGTAGTGCATCGGAAACCATGTGTTTACTGGTATGATAAACGATAGGTTTTTGACCAATCTGAGGGCGCCTACTCACTCAGTTATTTTTAAAAACAATAACGAAGAAACAGTTGTTGTTTTTATAGTTAATAATATTCGAAAATTTTAATTAACAATTATAACACGAGCGCGCGTTGGAAATGATATGGTAGATAGCCAACGAGGTGCGCAACGACTAGTTGGCTAAAATTATCTCATATCCAACAAGGCCGAGTGGAATAATTGTTTTTCTTGAAAACAGAAAACTAGACTAAAATAAAAATAAGAACACCCCAAAAATTACGCGCACGCGTACCGTATTAGTAGAGTATGGTATAATTGCTCATGTATCATAATGGTTAAGCCAATAAAAACTCTCGAATTCCATTATCCAATGATTCAGTTTTTAATAATTAATGATAGATACTATCAATAAATTGTAATTATTATAATCATAATAATACTGATATAATTTTTCATTAAGATTCCTTTAATTTAGGAGAATTTAGCCAAGTACTCAAGATAGTTTGGCGTGGAAAGAAGCCTTTGCTTGGAACGAAAGAACCTCTTAACCTACAGGTAATTTTAATTACCTGTATGCTTAAAAGCAGCTCCCCTGTTGGACCTTGATGCTTGTATTTAATCACATATATCTACTAGCGTTCTATCACGAATGCCGTTCTCTTAATGGATACGCTACTTACGATGTATTCTGTTTTACTAGAATTCTACTAGTATTTTAATGCTGCAATCTGTTTGGTTGGGCTATTCGTATACTATCAGCTATTAGTATAACTCTACTAGCGTTCTATCACGAATGCCGTTCTCTGATTGGCTATGCTACTCACTATCTATTTTGTGATAGATAGTGAGTAGCGTAGCAGTGTGCGCTTGTTAGCAAAATGACGGCCACTTCTTTGTGTTTTCAAGGTATCTGTGACGAGGATTTATATAAAGTTTTGAACGACTGCTAGATTTATACTAAAACAATTAGATTATTCGCTCTCGATTTCTATGCGTGAAGTAGTTGACGAGGGCTTCGCCCTCGTCAACTATCACGCGATAGAAATCGAGAGCGAATAATCTAATTGCTTATTAGAGCGCAGAGGCTAGAGGTCGTCCAAATAATAACAATGTTTTCAAGTTTCTCTAATGTTTCGTGGAAGATTTAGAAATATTACTGCATAATTAAATTCTCAAGAACACTAAAGAAAAGAAACAAAGGAAACTGATGGTTATTCGAATTTAAAACCTAACAATGTTACAATGAACCGATGAACGCGCGTGCACAACAAATTTCAAATAACACTGCTGATTCAACCCCGCCCTATTTTGCTGAAGAATGAAGTTTAATACTACACTGAAACATGATTGGGAATCGTTAATTGAAGGACATTTAGCTAGCATTCTACTAAAACAATTAAATTATTCCCTGTCGATCTCTAGCTCATGATGAATATTTCAATGTCGACCTCATAATTTACCAAAAATCATGATCGCTTAAATTTCCTAAAAACACAACGTAGTGTTAGAAAGCAACACCAGGTGCACCAGGCACAATTTTGTGAACTGATCTTGGCGGTATCCGGGGAAATATTTCTTTCTTTAATGCTATACACCAAGCTCGAGCTATATAACAAAACACTCATTTACTGGTCCCTTGAAAAAAACAGTTAATTTTTTTTCCTGGAATCTCTGTTTCTCTCGACTACGTCTCGATAAACGTCGACAAACTCGAAAAAAAAGAAATATGGATGTAAAATGTACTTGTAATTATTTTAATTTACATCATTTACAAACAGGACTCTGCTAGCATCAATCAGAGTTTGAGGATGGAAATTCGTTTGCAAGAACGAAAAGCTCGAGTCCAAGATTACTGCAAGAGGCACAAACGTAACGCCGACACTGTACTTGGGAAGGATCTTCGTTATTTCCTCGTATTTCGTAGCAGGAGAGTTATTTACTGTTTTATACCCAAAGTCTCAAGCACACAATGGAAAGAGGTATTGTCAGGCTTGGAAGAGGAGGACAAGCAACTTTATCGCAAAGTAAACGGCAGTTTTAAAAACAACCTCAACAATTTCTCTCCACAAGAAGTGGAAGAAATGCTTAGGAACTATTTTACGTTCCTATTTGTCCGAGATCCCATGGAGCGAATACTTTCTGCTTACAAGGATAAATTTTTAAAAGAAAACAAATCTTTTCATCGTGCGTTTGGCAGGAGGATAGTCAAACAATACAGACGTAACGCAACACAGCAGGCCCTTGAAACAGGTAGTGATGTGACTTTTCCGGAATTCGCAAATTTCGTGCTAGATTCGCATCGTTTTCCTGACGAACACTGGGCACCATTCGACAAACTGTGCCATCCCTGTGCTGTTAACTATGACTTTATTGGTCGTTACGAAGAACTCTCAGAAGATGCTCCTTATTTGGTAAAAAAGGCGGGAATTGACGACCGCGTTTCTTTCCCGCCATTTCGTCCGTCTAACACCACAGCTGAAATGTTACATTACTATTCTCAAATTCTTAAAACGAAAATTTTTCAAATAGCAAAGCTTTATGAAAGTGACTACGAAATGTTTGGTTATCCTTTCCCAAGCCAATTGGGAGCACTTTTTAATTCAACTGAAAGCCAATATCACTTGACTGTTGTTTCTAGGATTGTTGAAAAGGACAACGACTATTGAAAGAGAACAGCATAATGGCCCTATTATACTTTCGGAACATTGATATGTGGTTTTTACTAAAGTACAAAACCAGCATGGACGAGCATCAATTCCACTTCAGAGAATACGTTTTGATAAATGGTAAAGAGTTTAAGACATAGGAATGGCCCGCCTTAAAGGAGCTGGGCATCTTGAAAAGTTTAGCCTAAATTTATCAAGTTCTCGTTTGTAATCCGTGTTAATCTTTTTCATCTTTAACCATCCTTGTTCCTTTATGCTTTATTATTATCTCTTTGGTGTTTTTCTATCTTTGTAAAGTTCTGTTTTCAGGTTTCCTTCACTTAAAGGCAATTTTGTACGGTTGCACTGAGCTCCTTAAGGTACTCAATATATTCTACTTCGAAGACAGATGGATAAGTAAGAGCAGATCAAAGTAAAGTTGACTCCCGATAACTCGAACCCTCGCTAACTCGAACCCCGCTAACTCGAAGTAATTTTCATTTCTCTTCAGGCCATTTTCTATATAATTTTACCCTTGATAACTCGAACTCCCGATAACTCGAACCTTTTACTATTTCTCCTGAAGGTTCGAGTTATCAGGAGTCGACTGTACTTACTTTGACTTTCTCCTGAGATGAGTCAACTCTATTAAACTCCACAAATTGCCTTCGACTCGATAAATAACTCGACTGTCAACAATTTAACTTCCCGCGAAGCCAGAAGGTTACATTTTTTGACGTAAGATATCATGACTAACTGAATTAAAAAGCCTTTAAATATCGCTTCGATGGCTTCCCTTCATCCATAGAAAGTTTCTAATATAGCGATGTTTCTCGTGACGTCACGCCTAGGTCACGTGGGGTTATTTATCTCCTGTCTTTTTTGGTTAGATGGCCAGCTAAAGAGGAAGTTATTTGAACATTACCTTCCCTAAACCCTTCTTTAGAAAATGTAGAGTTGTTATAGACTACACTGAAGTTTTCTGTGAAAGAGCACGAAACTTGACATTAAAGCAGCACAGTCACGGTTTGCGTATACTGAAAAGTTTAGCCTCAATTTTTCAAACTCGTCGTTTGTAATCTGTGTTAGTCTTCTCCATCCTTAGCCATCCTTGTTCCTTTACGGTTTATCATTATGTCTTTGGTGTTTTTCCATCTTATTAAACTGTTATTTTCAGGTTCCCTACCATTTAAAGGTAATTTTGTATGTGGCCAAAGTAACTCAAAATACGGTGACTGAGCTCCTTTAAGAGGTGTTTGACATGGTCAAACTTTACGCATCACAGTACAGTTAAGATACCGGCTGGGATCTCCCCCACATGGTGCTCTATTTCTTATTTCTAATGCTTTTGGGGAAGGGCATCTGAGAAACTAATAACACAGAAATCTGGTTTTCTTAACAACCTGGAGTATGGAAACCAAGTTCTTGCTGACAGGGGTTTTTTAAAGCAGAGAAGAATTGGCCTCCAGGGGAGCAACACTTGCTATTCCTGGTTTTACAAAAGGAGTCAAACAATTAAGCATGAAAAATGTAGAGGAGTCTAGAAGACTAGCACGGGTGCGGATTCATGTCGAAAGAATGATGAAACGTCTCAAGAATTTTGAAATACTTGCTGGAATATTACCACGTTCCCGTGTTCCTCATACTGACAACATAGTAATGATCTCTGCTGCTGTTTCAAATTTGGAACCTCGTTTCAGTAAAATAAATCTACATGTGTTCTCATGCCTGTGGCATCAATACATTATAACTTTTATTAACAAAATGGATTGTATAACTTTGATATTGTAGCATTCACAAGGATTGCATCACAGACTAATTGTTTCAAAAAGCACTGAATGCAACTTAGGGTTTTATTTGATTAAACAGGTTGTGTAGGATAAGCTTGTCTGTAGACGTAAAGTTGCTTTGTCACTTAACATTGAGTTGCTTTGTTTATTTCCATTTTTATACTTAAAAATAATGTGTCATTAATGATAATTCATAAAGTTATTAAAATTTGGTGTGCCTTAAGGTGGTTACCAAATTATCGATTACAAATTAATTGCTATTTACTGATGACCATGGAAGTCTGATTAACAAATTGACGTCAGTTTTTCATGCGTCTGTCCTGTTAGTGATCATGAATTTCGTCATAACATTGTCAAAGTAGCTGTAGATCCACGAGGCGATAGCCGAGTGGATCCGCAGACTACTCTGACAAAGTTATGATGAAATTCATTGTCAATAACAGGACAGACGCATTAAAAACTGACATTGATGTGTTTTTTACGATAACAAATTGTCAAATTGTCCGCTCTCGCTCGTTGACGCATCGCATAAATGATAAATTCATGTGTCTGTCCGCTTATTGACAATAACGATTAGCCAATGAGCGCGCGAAAATTTCTGCAGTTATCGTAAAAATATTAATTGATCAGAAAGTACTAGTAAGGCTAGGAGGGTACATGAAGGAGTGTAAGAAGAGTGATCAACTTTCTAATCCTCATTTTTACAATGTGGACAATGCTACTTTCCTTTTGGTTTCCTACGGATGTTGTCGCAGGCATAGTGAAACCACATAATATCACATGTTGGATCGTCGCAAGCGATCATTTTTCCATATTCTGACTGGCTGCAGATACAGTACAACTGCTCCTCGCCTTGCTCATTGTTTTCATCTCCCATCTCTGAAATTTCCAACTTCCTTGCACTGAAGGATCTCTGGAAGTATTACATTTTCAAAGAAACTGTCCAGTTTGGCAAGGGAGTATTCTATGAAATGTTTGTTTAAAGGGATTCCCTCCACAATGTGTAAATCTTCGTTAATGAAGACACAAAAGTCTCCCACTTCCATCCTTTTCACATGTACCTGTAGTTGTATTTTGGTATAGTATGCATGTGTCTCTTTCAAATGACCTTTGTCATCTAGACAAAAATCAGGAACACTTTTAGCTGCTTCCATTGGTAGTACGTCTTTATGTTTAAAAGGGCATTTTATTTCAGCAACTCTTGGGCAGCATTTGCAAGTTGCAATTCCATCAGCTGATGCTCCAAAATATGGCCTGTCAAGATCTATAACAAAGCCAGACCAACTGCATTCAAAATTCTCATGAGTTAGCTTTTTCCACTATATACCTCAGTCGGGCCTTGTCCTCATTGTCAATACCCCTTCGAATCGGCTTAATTTTAGAAAGGTCATAGGCTTTGTAACCCATAATTGACTCCAGCAAGTTCTCAGGAGGTGTACTCTTTTTCCTCTTTACTTCACTGTGTGCTTTGCTTGCTGTGATTCTTCCTTTGCGGTGCTCAGAGTATATGGGGCAGACTGATTCCTGGTAATTTTCTCCAACTCTTTGCATTGCTCTGGAATGACTTGTAATTCTTTAGCAATCTGGCTGCATTTTTCATTTAGCTGATATTTGGTAAGTGAAGCATATTCTTCTGAGTATAGAGCTGTCAATGGCTGAGGTATGTTACTCTCATCTTCATCTTCTGATGCACTGTCTGTCTCCTCGGGGTCAAGTTTGGGAATTAAACTGGAGAAAGCTGCTCTTGGACATACTTCGTTTAGGCTTTTTAATACAGACAGATCAGGGAAGGTTGGTGATGGGGTATAAGAGACTGAAGGTATATTTCCTTTCCTATTCCTCTTAACAAGGTCGGTAAACTCAGCAACTGATCTGGGATTAATCTGATTGAAACATTGGAAAAGAAGATAAATAAGCAAAATGCAAATAAATTATCTCAACTTAATTACCAAACACACTTATTAGTGCCTACAAGAACATTTTGTATGACAAGCAACGAACTAACCTTTTCTCTGAACGTTTTGTTCCACTTGCATACTTCACTAGTGCTGGAAGTCTTGGTAAGACCTAGCTTCACAGTAACTTCTATTTTAAACAGGACAGCGGCGACCTGACGGCAAACTTCTCCAAGCCTGCGATCGAGAAAAAAGGAAATACACTTTTTTTTCGTAGAATAATGCGTGTACCTTAGTGCCAACCGTTTTCCTACGACATGGGAAAACGAAAATCGAACTTCCAATTTCGTTTTTCGTTTACCCCGGCCGTCGGAAAAGGGAATTCGAACTTTCAGTTTCGTTTTTCGTTTTCCTACTACATTGAAAACGAAATTGGAACTTCTATTTTCGTTTTTCGTTTTCCCATGACTTCGTACAACAGAATTGCAGTTGTCATTTCCGTTTTTCATCTTCTATTTTCGTAAGACATTGAAAAACGGAATTTGAACTACGATTTTCGTTTTTCGTTTTCGTGTTCTATTATATTATCTCAAGACAGTAGCCTATTAAGCAGACGCTATCGCTCTTTGGGCTTATATATATATTTTTTCCTATCTTACGATCCTCAGAATGGACGCAGCTATATTTATAGAAAACTAATATTTACGAATTTTTGAGCCCACTACAAACCGTATCGAGCGAGCTGACTGTTACTAAAAGCCTTCTGTTTAATAGGACTACCACGATATCGATATCGGCTAGGAAATGAAATAATGCGTATACCATCACAAATCACCGAATTAAATAGCTATTTAGGTCCCACTGTAAAATCAAAAACGCTCAGTACAAAGGCTTGTCATGATCAATTTGGAACATATAGTCGAACCTCCGATATGGCACCTTCCACTTCGATATCGACCAGTCAGTGTAAAATACAGACTGCGGACTGGAGACCGGGGATAAAATGCAGACTGAAGGTAAAATGCAGACTGCAGACTGCACACTACAGACCTTTTAATATATATCGTCGGCGTTATTTCCATTATATTCACTATTTCTAACCGGAAACAGGGTTGTTCAGGCTAATCGCAGTGAAAGTTTGCAATGCTCCGGTTATAGCGTGAATATCACTCAGGTTGGCTTAAATAACGCTCCGGTTTGCCTACTTACGGTTAGCTCTCAATGATGGAAACGGCAACACAACTCAGTCAAAAAGACTACAGTCTGCATTTTACCCCTGGTTTCATTTTACCCCACATGGTCCGCAGTCTGCAGTCCGTAGTCCGCAGTCCGCAGTCCGCAGTCCGCAGTCCGCAGTCATTATTTTACACTGACTGGATATCGACAGTTCTATCCGCAACTGACCTTCTCTTCTTGATACCATGCAAACTGGAAAACCTTTTTACACTTAGCAAACTACTGTGCAGCCCCTTAGATTCGGGTAACGGTTCTTGATTACCTCGAGGAGGTCTTCATAACTATTATTTTCCTCAGTAAGAAAACGGCGGACAGACTTCATGAAGGATGTGGTTTCCAGGTCTTTCGATAGCGACAGGAAGTGCCAATATTTTTCCGATTCAGGTAACACAAGAAAGTGACAAAAACACACACACAAAAAACGAAAATCGAACTTCAAATTCCGTTTTCAATATCTTATAAAAACGAAAGACGAGAAAAGGAAATGACATTTAAAATTCTATTGTCCAAAGTTGTGGGAAAGCGAAAAACGAAAATAAAAGTTGAAATTCCATTTTCAATGTAGTAGGAAAACGGGAAACGAAAATGGAATCTCGAATTCCCTTTTCCGATGGTGTGGGTACACGAAAAACGGAATTGGAAGTTCGAATTACGTTTTCCCACATAGTAGGAAAATGGTTGGCACTAAGGTACACGCATTTAGAATGCCCCTTGTTTGTCTCGCTTTGCAGCCGTTTATTTTTATTCACATTCTTTCATTAAATGAACAGTGAGTATTGCAAGAATATAAAATCTAGAAATGACATCAGCTCGGATTTTTTTTTTTCTGAGTTGATGTCATTTCTAAATGAACAGTATGCGTCGTAATGAAAGTAACAAAAAAACAGCAACATCTCTTTTACCCGGCCACACATCTGCAATGTGCTGCGTGGACACTGGCGTCCTTTTTATGAAGGCAAACCCACGCATCGTGCGGCTGATTGTTAATTCTCTGGGACGGAATTACTTTCTGTTTAATGAAGCAATAAGGGATATTGTCTCCAACTGAATGACACCACAATGGTTTAAAGTGGCCACTGATGATAAACTCATACGCTTCAAGTGACGTGAAGGATTTTAGACTCCCCTTCGTGTAAATTCCCGGCGTTCCGATTAAATACGGGTACAGATCCCCAATTGTTAAATCTGGCCAAGAACTGGGATTATTTGTCCATTCTTTCAAATTATCTGGGTCGGGAAGGCTACTTGCGCCTTTGTTGTAGCTTAATTTAAAATGATATCGTGATCTTGCAACAGGATCGAGACTTTTTACTTCGGAATCGCACGTGGAAGCCACGAAAATAAAACGAAGCCGCCTTTTTGCCAACCACTGAAGTGTGCATGTCTAAGAATGAAGTCAATGTCTATAAACGAGAAACATCGCTATTCTTGCAGGTACGAAAGGAGTCATATTCTGAGGACATGCACAGACCTATTCTGTTACCCCATTGGTTTATCAAAATGAATCTATGTATCTGCTACATGCTAGGCAGAATAAAATATATTGCTGTCTATATCGTAAGACATCGTGTTTGTTTTATCTGAGTCCACTAACTATGCATCAGGCTGCTTAAGGACGCTCGCGCGAAAATTTTTCCACTCAATAGCTATTTTTTAAATTTTTACTGCAGTCAGATAATGAGTAACTTGTGTCAAAAATGCAAAAAAAATTGGGTTCACCAACTTCGTTTCAGAGATAAAGCGTGTGAGAAACTATCATGATTTTAAAAAATTGCCGCACGTAATTCAGCATGGTTTACAGAGGTTTATAGTTAACAATATCGAAGGTGAGTCAACGGAGGCAAACGATCGAAGTCATATTTTGTAGAAGTGGGTCTGTTGCGTAAATAATTCCAAATGTTACCAATGTTTTCACAAGACGTAACCCTTCAAGAGGCATTTGAAACCGTCGCACAGATAAACGAAAAGCTAAAAAGATCGGAATTTGATGGTGCATTTTGCAAAAAAATTCAAACTTCTAGTCGATAGATTTTCTTCATTTTTTCGCTTAACGTAGAAAATCGCTTGAGAAAATGATCCATCAAAAGAAAAATAGGGATCGCCGAACGTCCAAGATCGTTAAATCCTGGCAAAGCTATAGTAATGGCCATCTGCCCTATCATTGTTCATTTTATTACTAAGCGCGCGCATCGATGCATGCCATAGCGTGTGAATTTGAGTGCGTAGTAAGGATGCGCAAAAACAATTTGCGCGAACTTCCTTAACCCCCGAGTATAATGATTGATTAATAATTAAGTACGTCTATAAATAATGCACCACACAACGGTCGTGTCCACTGACACGTTTAGTCTACCAGTGATGTAATGGTGATATTGTGGATGAAGTTGTTCAAAATGCCATTGATAGTGTCCCTCGTTCTATGTTTTTTTTTTAAATAGTAAGATAGCTATAGCCTGACGGATTTTTCAACGCAAAAGGTCCTTTTAGTTTATCACTTTTGAACTTTTGGACAAAATTTTATGTTTGGTTTGGATACACAAAAACTCACGGTTAACCCTGGCACAAAATACAATGTACCAGCTTCCGGAAAGATCAGATAAGGTTGGAGAACTATCACGTGATAATCTGATTTCGATTCGAATCCCGGCAGACAATGCAAAAAAAAGTGTATCGTTAAAGTCACTCTTACTTGTGTGGGGGGAAAACAGAGGCTTTGTAATAGTGAGTTGCAAAGAACGTAAATAATGTCAAATACATGTAGAAGCAATTGTAGTCAACGGACGCTCACTCCCTTAGTGTAGATATCTGAACATGGCAATTGACAACTGCTCTAGGTCTATTAATTTTGAAAAAGCCAGCAAAGCGACTGCTGCCTTGGCAACTTCATGTCTCGGCTAACATTCAACCGGATTTGCCAACTTGAATTGATTAAAATCAACCAGCTACTGCGTGTCCTTTAATTAATTCTAGTTACCAAATCATTAATGTAGAAAAGTTGCACATGTTGCATACCACAAATAACTAACATCAAACCCTGAATAAATATTCAAGCCGTTTGAAATAATAGACCCTCTGCACGATCCAGTCACATGGTATGGAATTAATTATACTGGGACGCAAGTTACACACTGGGACTTCCAAAACAAAGGAACTCGTTCCAGTCCAGCCCGGCTTTTCCCTGTTTTGGAATTCCCCCTGTGCGTTGCTGGTTTAGTTGATTTGGGCAGCTCTAGTATTTGTCTCCGTTATTCAGGGAAATATTAAGCACTTAATGACTGGCCGCGAGGGAAACTGTGAGTTTGATTCTTCGAGACCCTTAGTGTTCCCCGCGGGGAAGTCGAGGGGAACATTGAGGGTCAAAGGTAATCAATACCCACTGTTTCCCGTGGGGCCAGCCATTAAGTGTTTTGTTATACCTCGCAACTCAAAAATAGAACAAACTGCGAAAACATTATTGGTTTGATGCCGACTGGCACACAACTTCGCCACAGTTTCAATCTGCACGATCTGATAACTGCGAGTCGAAAGTTCAAGTTGTTGTTTTCCCACAGGCGGACCACTCTATGTGTTCGTGGTTAATAATTTGTTTATATGAAACGAACAGAATCTATGAGGGTTATGAATAAAGCTCTGGAAATTGCATATCCAAATTACATCTCGGTCTGAATATCCCAATAAATAAAAGTTAAATGAAACGTTAATCGACGCATGTGTCGTGTTTTTACTCCTTCCTGGGCCGTCTAAAGCGTCTTTTTACGAAATTACTTTTGGCCGGAGACAGGTAAGACAATAGAGGGAGACAAGGCTTGCCACTTGGCGGTCGCCAGCCGCGACCGCCTCCGCTTCAAACTGGAATTAACGCCAAAATACTGAAAATATCACCTGAATGGCGACGGTTGTTGATCAATGAGATTTTTCCCTATCTCTTCGCCAAATTTGAGCTTCATCCCTCCAACATTTTTCGAGAGAATCGATGCTGAAATCACGTAAACAGCTTTCTCAATATGATCGGTGCCAAACTCAGCGACCAAAGGAATTCAAGACATGCAGACCGTTTCAAATCTACCAATCAGCGCTTGGCATCCGATTGGGCTGTCGAGGAATGCCAAGCGCTGATTGATCTTCGACACAAACACAGGACACGTGAAGAAAATACACATAAATTAGTCTGAACCGAAGAGGTGGTTAATTTAAAACGGACTATTTTTTATCATCGACTAAGTTGTCACCTCAGTGAAGTCCGTCTATTTCGCTTCGACAAACACTAACATCCCAAAAGTACCCCGTTTTTCCGTTCTCTGATCAATAAAGAATTACAGTCAAACCTGTTTTCCAGGCAAATTGGGAGCACTTTGCAATTCAATTGATAGCCAGTAATTATACTCGGTGATTTCTTTTAGGGCTACTTTAAAAGTATTACAAGAAAATTTAGGCAATGTCCCGACGATGTGTAATAGCACTTTTGGATCACGAGCTAAACGATATGTATTCAGGAGCGAGAACGAAAATGTTATGTTTCAGATTGCTATGTAAGCTAAGAATGAAAACTGCTAGGAATAATTGAAAATACAATCCAATACCTAAACGCCATTCGGACTTGGCTCCGAGGCTTGGGGACATAAAACAAAAGAAATCACACGGCAGTAGAATGGTCAAAAGTTTTTTTTTCTTTTTTTCCTGAAGTCTCGGAGACAAGTTAGAATTTGAATACACCAACAGTATATGGAAACTGACCTCTTAGCTGTAGGAAAAATAATAGGGAGAGCAAGAAAAATCGTTTTTAAATTTTAAAAACGTAACGAGAAAAACCCCAACGTTTTCTATAACTGCGATCAATCACATCGAAAAACCATAAACAAAATGTTCTCCTCAGATTCAGTGATTTGTAACCATGCACGCGGGTTATCATGAGAGTGAGTCAGCTGGAGTCACGAACTTATTAAGAGAGTATACCCGAGTACTTATTCATTATACCGGTCAATGAATATGATACTTCGTCTTGACTGAGATTTTAAATATAATCGTTATTAATTTATAATATTCCGTTACTTCGGGATAAGTGCGATGATCTACCCTTTATTTACTCAGTAGAAAATATTGACGATATTTACGTTTCAAGTTGTATTATAGACCCTATTTATAAATAGCTGCCGATTATAAATTCTTTTGTAAGTATTAAAATTAACCTAACTAACCTCGTTTTCGAGTTGATTTTTCAAAAGAATTTTTTGCCCCAAACGAGTTCAGTGAATCAAATTCAAAGACATGCAAGAGAATTTATAATTGGCAGCCATTTATGAACAGGGTCCATATAGTGCATTATTGAACCATAAAGATTGCCTTTAAGCCATAAATCGTTGAAGTAATTCACAAAGAAATCTGTAGTAATGAAATAATAACTTAAACATTTAAGCCTGCAGATAATAAAATTCAGTCTAAAGTTAAATAGTGGTTTTCAATATTTAATGTTTTCGATGTTTTAATATTTATGCATTTTAGCCGGTCTGTTTTGCTGGCTTGTTTCTCGACCTAAAACTCTGCCTGAACAGTTTAAATCGGAAATGTTTACTGGGCTTAAATTTACTGTGGCCATAAATTGGGCAACGAATAAAGATAGGAAAAGCATTTCATTAGTCATCAAGGTATTTAAGTTTGAACAAGCATACAACAGAGTTGAAATTCCCATTTGTTAAATGTAAGGAATTTTTTGGGCGTTTCTCACTTCACTTGTCACTTATCTCGTTTAAGGACTATTTCTCCCCTTTTCTGAACAGTATTTTAACACTGAATAACTAACTCAGCTATAGAACCAGTCAGAACTTAACTCACCACTGAGAGCGCCTGTCTACCTGAATTTCCAATGCGATTTAAATCACTCTGGAAATTCATTAGGGCACTGAGTTCGAGGTACGTATTCAGGGGCGGATCCAGGAATTTTTGATCGGGAGTCCAAACTTTGACTCAGAAAACACTACAGGAAATTTTTTTGGGCAAATTACTTCTCCCTGCAACTCCGTCTATCTCCCCAACTATCAACAAACTCCACTCCACCCTCCCCCGTCGTTATAACCTATAAACAATCAATGACACCTTTGAAGGTCGTTATAACCTATAACCGTTGTAACGCTATAACCAATTAGCTCCATTACCGTGGACATGGAGTTTACTCCTAAAGGATACACCTCTATAATACCCATTGGCTACAAATACTGTACAGATGTCGTAAATACCAATGTTAAGGTCATGAGAGCGCCACTAATATCCTAGAGACAAGTAAGTAAGTCAGTAATACCTTCATTTAAGTGTCAGATTAAAATAGCAGTAATAAACCGCCTACAAATAAAAGAAAGCTGGTCTTTAAAAGCACATGTATGTCTCACTCAACGCCCTTATATATTTCCGAAGTGATTAATACTGTTCAGAAAAAGGGAAAAACAGTCTTTAAAGAAAATAAATAACAAGTTTTAGTGTCTCGTATGTTGATTGTGACTGTATTGTTATTATTACGGGATATATTGTAGCGAGCATGTGGTCTCGAGATGTCAAATGATTAAAACATTTTATTGTTATAAATCGAGTTGTTTAGTGTATTAATTAGGACGAAGACACCACATTTGGCGACGAGAAAAACGGATATTTAACTCGCCGAACGGCTGTTGAAGTGGAAACGTGTTTAAACGGTGGTCAAAACTCGTACAGATGGTCGTATGCTTGAGCGGATTACCTGGATTGCCTGCCGTCGACGCTGTCGGTGAAGTAGCTACACTTGCACAACGATGGTTAACTTGGAAAGAACAATTTGAGCTCTATGTTACTGCCTCGGGAATCAGTGACCCTATACAAAAAGAGCGCTACTACTTTACCTAGCTGGGCCCAAAGTCCGAGATGGTTTCCACAATTCGTTTCCTGCCGAAGCACGAGGCGAAGCGAAAGATTACAAAAAAGCTTTGGACTGGCTCTCGGAACACTTCAAGCTCAAAAAGAACGCTCTGATGGCCCGACAGACATTTAGCGGCTACTCCATTGGCTGGTGTGAAACCATCAACAGTTTTATTTCTCGCCTGCAGAAACTAGTAGACAGTGTGACTACGAGGGGCAAAAGGGACAATCAGGTGAAAGATCGCGCCATTTCCTTCCTGAATGACAAAAATCTCAATTGCAAGTCAAAGTTGTACCGTGAGGAAACACTGACTCTCAGCAAACTCCTGGAAATCGTCAGTCAGTACTGACAAAGCAACGCTTATTCCTATCCCCGAATAAACAGCTTGTCCAGTGATCCAAAACAAGGGGAGAAATGTTGGCGGTGCGTTAAAGTGGTCACTTCGCGAAAGATTGCCGTCGCTTACGTGACCACAACTGCGGAAAGTGTGGCAAAATGGGTCATTTTGAAGGAAAACCAAAGGAACAACGTGATGTACACAACGTGACCGGAGACACGAGTGCAGAGAACCGTGTAAGCATGCAATGATGATTTTTACGTGTTCAACGCCGAGAGCACTGATGGACAGAACACTATGAAACTCATGATTGAAAATAAGCTTGTAGACGTGGTTACTGACTCTGGTGCTACTTGTAATTTAATTTCAGAGGAAATGTTTCATTTTGTAACGGGGAATAATGTTGGCTTGTTGGAGTGTAATAAGAGGGTTTATGCTTATACTTCTGTGGAACCACTCCAGCTTAAGGGAGGTATGGTTTTAATGAGCAAATACCACAGACCCACAAATCCCTGTATACTGAGTTTAATGTAATGTGCGGTATGGCAGCGACGCTTCTAGGCCGTGAAGCCTCCGAGTTGCTGGGCGTAAGGGTCGGCGTGTCCATTAACAGATGTGATATTAAATCTGATGACATGGAAAACCTTGCAAACCAAATTGACAGAAAGGCCCTACTAAAGATCAAATTCCCAAAAGTATTTCAAGGTTTTGGCAAGCTCAAAGGGTATCAGCTAAAACTCCACATTGATGAGAATGTTCAACCAGTCGCTCAGCTAGTACGCGGAATTCCCTTTAGTAGATGAGCTAAAGTCACTGAGAAACTTGAAGAATTGCTCAAACCTGATGTCATCGGTAAGGTGGAGGGACCAAAAAGGTGGGTGAATGCCTTAGTTGTGGTTGAAAAGCCTAATGGTGACATCAGAATATGTCTTGACATGAGGCAAGCAATTTAGGCCATTGTACGGGAGAAACACCCAGTAGAGACACTTCAAGAGGTCTCCTATGCCAACGTTTTCTCCAAGCTAGATCTAAATATGGCCTTCCACCAAATTAAGTTACATCCCGACTCTAGCGACATTACAACATTTGCTGCGCCTGATGGTTTATGCAGGTATAAGGGCTTACTCTTTGGCGTGAACTTGGCCACGGAAAAATTCCAACAAATCGTGTGGCAAGTAATTAAAGGCTGCCAAAGTGCACACAGCCTCCATGATGACCTGCGAGTCCTTGGGGCAGACGACAAAGAACACGATGAGAACTTAGACAGGGTCATGCGCAAGCTGAAGGAATGTGGCCTCACCCTGAACTATGATAAGTGTGGCATTGATTTTAGTAGCATGGTTTACATGGGTAATGTACTCTCTGGTGAAAGACTGAAAGTCTCCAGTGAACGAGGGAAAGCTATAGTTGAAGCACCAACGCCCCAGAACCAGTCTGAAGTAAGAAGTTTCCTCAGGTCAGTTCAATATGGTGCGAAGTCCATCCTAAACTTTGCAACCATATCAAGTCCATTGTGGGACCTAACCAGCAAAGATGCTAAGTGCCAGTGGGGTGCAAAGAGAGCAAAGCCTTTCAAGAAATCGAAGACCTGCTAACTAGAGCACCAGTGATGGTCTACCACAGACAAGGTGCCACAGCACGGCTCACAAACGATGCCTCTCCTGTTGGAGCTGGCGCGATCCTGGAGCAAAACAAGAAGACCTGACCTACAGGTCAATATATTACGCTAGCCGGAAGCTTAGTAAAGTTGAAGCAAGATACTCCCAATCTGAAAGAGAAACTCTAGATGGGCTTGCGAGAAGTTTTACCTGTACCTATACGGAATTAAATTCGAGATCCGCACTGACCACAAGCCGCCAGTCACAGTACTCAGTGCAAAGTCCAAACCTCCATCTGCCCGGATAGAAAGGTGGCTCCTGTACTTACAGCAATTCCAATACACGTTGACACACGTACCAGGCAAAGATAATGCTGCTGAAGTCCTCAGCCGCGCGCCTACCCGTTGGCTCAACTCAAGATGAGGACACCCGACAAATTAAAGATTTTGCATACAGAGTGGCAAGTGCAGCGGTGCCATCCGCTTTACTGCCGAAGCAAGTCGATGATTCAACTAGTACGCAAAGCTGTGACAACCGGTGACTGGAGCCGGTTGTCAGGCACCACCTACAAAGCGGTTAAAGAAGAACTGTGGGTAGTAGGACAAGTATTTTTGAGAGGAACTCGTATTGTGATGCCTGAGCCTTTGGCAAGAAACCATCATGTTGGCACACGAAGGTCATCAGGGCATGGTCCGTACTAAAGCCAGGTTGCGAGAGAAAGTGTGGTGGCCGCAAATGGACAGACAGGTGGAGGATGCCATACGTTCGTGCCATCCCTATCAGCTTGTAGGACCAAGAGCAAAACCAGAACATGTGATGTCAAGCAGTTTGCCTGGTGGACCCTGGCAAGAGATTCCGGTTGATCTTTATGAGATCTCAAATGGTGAACACCTCTTGGTGGTTGTCGACTATTACTCTCGTTGGCTAGAGGCCATTCCCCTGAAGAAGACGAATGCACAACACGTGATAAAGAGTATGGAAGCTATTTACAGAACACATGGACTACCAGAAACTCTTCGCAGTCACAATGGACCATCATTCGCGTCAAAGGAATTTGAGGTCATCCTAGAATACTTGGGGATAAGCCACAAGAAGGGCGTACTCTATTGGCCACAGAGCAACGGATAAGTGGAACGTGGCAATGAAACAATTCTGAAGATAGCGCGAATTGCTCGCCTTGAAGGGAAAGATTGGAGAATAGTACTTCAGAACTTTCTTTTCCAGTATAGAGTTACCCCACATACTGTTACTGGAGTGTCGCCTGCAGAACTACTGATAGGGAGGACACTGCGCGACAAGCTTCCTCGATTTAAATTCTCCAAAGACGTTACAACGGACGCATATTGGCAACAGCTGTTGAGAGAGAGACAATCGTGCAAAATTCCGCCAAAAGGAATATGCAGACAGAACACGGGCAGCTAAACACAACAATATTGAGGAGGGTGACAAGGTGCTATTAAAGCAGACACGTGGAAACAAGCTCTCACCTAACTGTGAGCCAGAATCCTACATTGTCACTCGCAAACATGAAAATGCTGTCATCTTCCAAGACACAAATGGGAACAATAAGATGCGCAACATTGCTCACATGAAAAGGTTTGTTGATCCTGAAACTGTTGACAAAGGGGAAAGAGATCCGCAGCTACACCTACCCGAGCGGCCAGTGCAGCCCAAACAGGATCACCCGAATACCAGCCCCAGTCAACCAACAGCAGATACACGGAAAGCTCCGTCTGGCCCCTTGCCCTCAGTTGCTTCGCGCCCTCTGCGTGCCAGACAAGCATCCGCCTGAATGCAAGATTATGTATGCGTATAGTTTAAATTATTCAGAAGAAAATAAGAGAATCTGAACTTTCTTTCCAACACTTTATTAGTCACTTTAAGTTTGTTATCTCTACCTTTATAGATATACTTGTTTGTTTTTGTAATAACTTAGGGGAGATATAGTGTCCCGTATGCTCAGCATGTGGTCTCGAGATGTCAAATGATTAAAACATGTTTTTATGAACCGAGTTGTTTAGTACGTATATTAGGACGAACACACCACACAAGTCAAGTGGGAAACGCCAAACATCTTTCTAACATTTAACAAATAGGAATTTCAACTCTCTTGAATGCTTGTTCAAACTTAAATACCTTGGTAACTAATGAAATTGTTAACCTATCTTTATTCGTCGCCCAATTTATGGCCACACTAAACTTATGCCCAGCACTGAAACATTTTCGATTTAAACTGTTTAGGTAGAGTTTTAGGCCAAGAAACAAGCCGGCAAAACAGACCGACCAAAAAGCATAAATATGTAGACATCGAAAACATAAAATATTGAAAACTACTGTATAACTTTAAACCGAATTAATAACTGTTATATTTAAATTCTCAATCAAAACAAAGTATCATATTTACTGACTATTATAATGAATAAATACTTGGCTATACTCCCTTAATAAGTTCATCACTCCAGGTGACTCACTCTCATGATAACCCGCGTGCATGACTACAAATCACTGAATCTGAGGAGAACATTTTGTTGATAGTTTTTCCATCTGATTGTGAAAGCCAATTTAAAGTCAATCTGGACTTATACAAAAGGTTAACAATCAAGACTCTTCTTATGTTTCTCGTTACTTTTTGAAAATTTAGCAAGGATTTTTCTTGCTCTCTCCTGTAGATAAGGGGTCCATCTCCATATAGTGTAGTCAAATTCTAACTTCTCTCTGAGACAAGGAAAAAAAATTTAAAAAAACTACTCTTCCACCATTTTACCGCAATGTGATCTCTTTTGCTTGATACCCCCAAGTTTATACACCCAAGCCTCCAAGGAGCCAAGTCCGAATTGTCCGCGGTAAAATTGGCGTTTAGGTATTGGATTGTATTTTCTATTATTCCTAACAGCTCCCAGTCTTAGTTCACACTGTGATAACAATCTGAAACGTGACATTTTCTGTTTTGCTCCTGAATACATCGTTTAGCTTGTGTTGCAAAAGCACTATTACATATTGTTGGACATTGACTATATTTTTTTGTAGTATTTTCAATCTAGCCCTAAAAAAAATAACGCGTGCAATTACTGGCTATCAGTTGAATTCAAAAGTGCTCCCAATTTGCGATTGAATCGTTCGATCACATTAGCTTTGGTATCGCCGCTGGTCGAAAAATGACGAATGTCTTTTCGTGTCATCAGGGTTTGAAAGCTAAGGTCTTGTTGTAAAATTCTTTGCCGTCATCGGTTTGCAACTTGCGAGGTATACTTCCATCACTGCGTTTCAAAATTTTCTCGAAGGGTGCCGTCACGTCTTTGCCAGTCTTGGACTTGACCGGTTCCACCCAAGCGTACTTGGACAACACGTCCACCACCGTCAACGGATACCTGTACCCTCAATTCGATTTGGCAATGTTTCCCACTTCGATGAGATCCGCCACCCATTGTTCGTCGATACCGTAGACCATCACGGGTGCGGTACGAAAACGACGACGTGTGGGTTTGTGAAGCGTGCATCCCAAACTGGCTTCCAATCTCTTTCGCACCGGCTCGATGGGTAATCCTCGGGCTTTGGCAAAACGCGTCACGCCTCCCAGACTTCCTGGGACATCGGGATCCTCGTACGACCTCAACAAGTTGGCATAACGATCCACCTTCTTCTTCTTTCGGGTTTTCGTGCTCATAATGTCGCCAATCGACAGAGAGATTGTCTAATCAGCTCAGGGTGTTCTCGTTTTATGATTGCGTACCACCCGATTGGCATGGGTTGTCGTTTCAACCATAATCTGAAGACGACGAAACGCCAGACGTTTTCTTCCACATGGCTGTCCAAAAACTCCTGTTCGGGGTTTTGACCTATCAACGAGGGAATGGGATATTTCTCTCCATACTTGGCATATAAAAGCTCGCAGCGTTCGCAGAGACTATACCATGCACTAGTCATGATCACCAAAAAATGAATTTTATTTTTGTCACATCACTGCTTTTATCCAAAAAAAGGACTAAACCAGGATTCGAACCAGGGACCTTTGTTTTGAGGCCAACGCGCTGACCACTACACCATTTAGTCATCCTCGTTGAACAAACAGTGATTAAAACTATTTACAAGGTCACACTGTTCTTTCTCCGTCATCAATCGCGCCAAAAAATCCTCCATCTTTTCAGCCAGTTCCCTGAAATAAGCGGGAGTCCCCAACGAAATCGGACGATTCAGTTTCTCGCTCAATCTCACGGAGATATCTCTCGCGTAGGTGAGGGGCTCAATCATCTTCCTGATCTTCTGTCTCATCATGAAGGTCAAACTCGACGTGGCCAACAGACAGAACCTGTCCTTCATTCTGACCGGTGGAATAACGGCTGGCACAAAACGAATCACATCCAATTCCTTGATGTAGACCATGGAGTGCCAATCGATGGTGAAGAGATAAGCTCTATGTCCTGCGGATTTCAGTAAAGGAAGAATCTGCCATCCCCACTCAGGACGTAGACAAAATAGTTCAGGATGTGGTCCAGTCGTGTTGAGGTTTCTCATAAAACAAAATGTCGAACAGCAACAGGTTGTCAACCCCTTCTTCCTCATCGATGCAACCCAAAGGCGACACGTGAAATCCACACACCGACTCGATCAAATGAATGATCTCGTTGCTATTACTGTACAACACGGTCAACATCTTGAATAAAATGATAAAAACAAGAACCGCAACGTAACGTTTTATAGTAAAAAAAGAAAGACGGTCATTGGTCAATACAACAAGACGCCACCCTAAAGTAAAAGTACTGAATCACGAGTTAAACCAAAGTTCATTTCCATGGCTTTCAAGAACGCGTCAAGGGTCGCTTTGTCATCCCCAGTCGTCTTCCACTCTTTCTAGCCTGTTCGCAACGCATCGACCACTTTATGCAACTTCACGCGACTTCCCGCCGCATCCATCTGATCCGCCACTTTCAAATACCCCCAGACAAAACACCTCGGTACTTATCCATCTTGATCCCTATTTCACTGGCTTCCTCCAGCAAAATAGTATCGATGGTCTTTTTGATCAACAAAAGCAAAAGATCAGGTTCTTCTTTCTTCTTCTCATCCACCACCATCTTACAAACCGGGATTTCCTCCTTAGCAGGTTGCTTCTTTTTCTTCTCGACCTTCCCTCTCTTCAAGGTTGTAGCCTCCTTATTCATTCCTTCAAAATCGACCAGCGGAGTCTCTTCGCTGCAATCCATCGTGTCAAGTGAATTCCAAACAGTGGAACCGCGTTTTTTATACACCAAGGACTGTCAATCAAGTACAATCACTTTCGTGATGGAAAAGTACTGACCACGTCATGGAAAAGTACTGCGCATTGATTGGTCGATCCAGACCCTAAAAATATAACGTCAGAGTTTCATTCATTTCATTTCAGTCGTCGTCAGCGACAGGAACCAAAGTCATGGAGCCGCCACCGCCGCAACCCAGTCCAGACGAATCCCCCACGCGCTGCATGTTACCAGACCAAGCGCAGGATGTCGGTAAAGGTTATGTAGATTATAGTCTCAATCCTCATTCGCCCGCCAAATATCCTGTTAATACCAAGAAGAGAAAGAAATCAGACAACAAAGACAACAAAAAGAAGAAGAAGAAAATCAAGCAGGAACCACCCGAAGGTAAACAAGTTCATTTCCAATCTAAAGTCACGATCAAAACCATTTACGATAAACTCCACCACTCCATACAAGAAATAGAATTAACCTGTTAAGACGATTATCCGTTAAGAAACGGTGACTTCGCTTTAAAACGTTAAGAACAAAAGCTCATACTCAAACTTCAGCATAAACGACGAACCTTAGGTCCCAGACGAATGCGCATACTCGAACGATTAAAAAAAAGAAAATAACTTGTCCTCTGTTTCTTCGACGCAGATAATCCCCACGCCATCCACACCTTCTTCCCCGTGCCAGACGTCAAAGACGAAATCAAGCGAGACGAATTCGATCCCGATGCCTTCCTCGACGGTATGAAAAAGGAATGGAAAACAGACACACCCTACAGGAACCCTTCACCACCCCCCACACAGTTTCCTTGCCCCAGGCACCCCAAGCAAGAATTAAAGAAGCGAGAGACGGAGACCGCGTACGGGCGTTGGTCCTATTACAAATGTCCCGTCCCCGATTGTTTTGCCTGTTCAGGCGTAGACAACGTGCAGCATTATGTAGCTTCCAGCCAACGTATGCTGAACGACTACTATGTTCAATTACCCGTGGAAAAAATGAAATGCTATCGCCAAAGACCTCTCATCATGAGCATGTCCAGATCAGAAAAGAACCCAGGCAGGTTTTACTTCAGGTGTTCCAAGCGCTATTGCGACATCTTTCAATGGGCCGACGAATTTCCACAAACCAAGGTCAGAGCTTGGTTAGAAGAGGGTAGAAAGCTTTGGTTGGAACCCCACCCCCTTCAACAAAGTGTAGAGAGAAGAGTTCCTCTCGGCCCCTTCGAAGGGAACTGGAATCGAAGTGATTTGAGCCCCCACACCAAGTCCAACCTAGACCGAATACTCCGAGACAACGCCGCCCAAGAATTTCACCAACAGCACCTGTTTGATGAATTCACCCCCAACGAACGTTTGTACCCGGAACGAAGGGGATTGCCTCCACCCAAGTGAACGAGGGAAGCTCTCATTGGTCCTCCCATTTTTCATAAAAGGCAGTCAAAAAAAAAGTTGAGCGTCAGTTTCAAACATGGAGGCGTTACAGGACAATCTTTGCTTCATTTTGGATTTAGAAGGTTTTTTCATCAACAAGACCTTTCAAGTCAGAGAACTGGGTTATTACACTTGGAACCGAGAATATGGAAGACACGCTTTTCGCATCTCCATCCCTTACAAAGAGTTGAGCGACAAAGACAAACGAACCGTGAGTTTTGTGATAAGGAAGATACATGGATTGAGCTATCAACCCCTCAAGGCCGAACGTTTTCAACCACCCGAAGTCCTCAACGAACTGATCCAGGATATCTACTCCATGTACAAAGACGGTCAGAGAACCGTGGTGGGCTACAAGGGAGGACACGTGGAAAAAGATCTGCTAACGAAACTGAACATTCCTCGTCTCGATCTAGAAACATTGGGTTGTCCCAAATACGACAAACTCAGACACATCATTTCAAGTGAACGTTTATTACCCAGCTGCGGTTTTCATCAAGACGAGAGTATCCATCATTGTCCTGTTACAGAATGTCACGCTTTTTGGTTATGGATGTCAAACATTTTCGGTAAACAATAAAGAAAACTTTTTTTCAATTTCTTGTCTTCAAAATTTACTAAAGTAATCAAACAACTTGTCCATGTCAGATAAGTCTCTCCACACTGTTCCCATACTCATCGTGAATCTTCACCAAACGGCCTCGACACTTTTGAAGTTTCAGGATCACCCTCAATATCAGATTTATTTTCCTCTTCAATAACTCCTGCGCATTCGTATTCGTGGCGCGTCGCTTCTTCGACTGAACAAGTTCCCATTCGTCACTCAGTCGCTCCAAACTCGCATCCAACTCCGCCAAAATAGTTTCGTAAGATCGCGAAATAGGCATTCTCAACAAAAAAACGAAGAGTCACGCCGCACTTCCTTTTAATCAACACCTCCACCAATCATAACCCTCCTTTTCCATCACCCCTCCACCAGGCACCCGAAAATCACATGACCCCATCTATTTAAACGAGCGAGCTACAGCACATGCCGTGATTTTCCATCATGGCTTCCAGGCAAAGTCTACGATTACAAGGACTGGGAACCGAACTCTCCGCGTTTAAAGACACATGTTTCATCTGTAAACTGAATTAGATATCGAATCCGTCGTACGTTGTCGAAAATTTCTACACAAACGATGCTACAAAATGGCCAACGAACAAAGCTTCCAATGTGGACATTGTCGACGTCCCTCCCTTGAAGACAGTAACGACACCATCATCGTCGACGACAACATCGATCTCCGAGCCAACGAAAACTTGGGAGACAGTCCCGAAAACCAACCGATTTGGGTGTTACCCCCCCCAACTCGCGGGTCCCACGCCCTTGGAACGTGCCCGAAACGCCATCAGTGATAACCGAGCCAGCGCCATAGCCCACACCATCCACCAAGAAGATACCATCTCCTGGGACATTCTTCCTTTTCCCATCGATCCTTTAGTTTGGTGCATCTTCTGGGTCCAACTGGATTGGTTTATCTCTACTTCTCCTGATGGAAGAAATCCTCTGTACATTCACGCGGCAGTCAACACCCCTATCGAACCCACCGAAGAAGTCAGAAAAACATTTTACCAATTGGTCAACAAACTCATTCCAAGAGCAGTGTATCCCTGCCTGCAAGAAATCGTACACCGAGAACGCTTCACTCACATAGCGGAATACGATAGGGATGGACAAAGGTACGCTTACAACAGAAACGAAGTCACCGTCACATCGTCAAATCGTATGTCCCGATTTTGGTCACCCGAATACTTTGACGATGTTTCCTACACCAGTGGATTAACCTGGACGCAACCGGGATTGGAAAAAATAAAAAAAAATTTTAATGTGTTTACGTGGTCTGTGACGTCACTTCCGACCCCATGACCTCACTTCCTCGCGCCCAACTTTGGCCGAGCTCGCCCCAGACCTCTCTAATGCGAACTAATGCAACCGCTGACTTAGACCGAAAATCCTGCACGCTGATTGGTCTAGACGCGTCACGTGACCGAAATAACGCCTTCTGATTGGCTAGGTCTCAAACCGCCCCCCTATACTACTCTTCTGTGATCTATTACTGAACAGATGCATGGCAACATGGAATCTATCTGCCTTGTAATACATAACAAAGAAACAAAAACAAATGTTTATGACATCACCGGTACCTTTGTCCACCAATAGAGCATAAGTGCATGACTGTAAGAAACAATCAAATTGTGCCTGCAAATAACTTGACTTATTATTTAAACATTGTTTGATAGGAGTTTGATTTATTGTGCATGAATATTACAGTGTAGAAGATATTGAACATTGAATATTTACTGCCACAGATTTTGAGTTTAGTTCTTCTACATCCTCTGACATTCAGTGCCTTCCAATCAGAGATGCAATGTTTTTGTCACACAGCAGCTACAGATGTAGATGTAAGATCTGTTTGATTGATGAATATTCAGGGCTCAAAATAATGGCCGGTCAACGGGCAATGTCTGGCCAGAATGGTGACTTGACCGGCCAAAAACTTCACTCGCCAGTCATGTTGACCAGTCATGTCATGTTGAGATGGTCACGTTGTTCATTCTTGAATAAACAATCAAATCCCCAACTGTAAATCTGAGCGTTTTAATTTCATTTTTATTATGACCTCTCATGAAAACATACACCAACACATATCTGTTCGAACGGCTAAAGACCATTCGCTTGCTGTTTGTCATGCATTCAAGATCAATAGAAATGCCATTCGAACGACTGGGGTTAAATCCGTTCGGAAAAATATTAAGCCAATTTTTAAACGGTCTAGCAATGACTGGAACAAACAAATTATATTTGTAGGTTTCATTAGACCAACGTTACATGTACTTGATTTTTTCGTAAATATCTTGACCGGTCAGAAATGAGACGTGACCGAGCTAAAATTACTTTGGCCGGTCAACATGACCGGCTACAGTCTGATTTCAAAGGTCACAGTATAAATTGGAATGATAAGAAACAAAATAATAACTCCAGTTTAAAATTCGCTGATTGATATCATACACAGAATTTGCTGATTCATACACAAACATAACTTATCTTATTTAACAAAATGTTTTGTTACTTGTAGGATGAAGTAAAATTGAGAGTGGTCAATACATGCATACTCCTTGGCATTGATGCTTGATCAGGAAAAAAGGAGCAACTGAGAAGTCTACAGTACTTATGACTCTATAAGGGGTCCAAGGCCTTGAAGGCCCTGGAAACTTTTCAGGCCCGCAAAGCCATCTTTAATTGATCTGTGTCTAAAAACTAAGAGCTGTATATGCCTGAAAGTCTTGTGTGAATGGGAACCTCTGTTCATATTGAGAATAAGCGAATAAAACAGCTCTGTAAGCATAAGATTTCAGATTTTGCCATGGCTTTCTATGTGCGAAAACTTTTTGGGACCTTTGAGAAATGGGCCCCTGGTGCATTACAGTCTAACATGGTGACCTTCAACACTTTGATATGCTCTGGCAGCTTTATATTAATTCAACCACTTTAAACATTATTTTTAATGCTTTGAAGTATCACCCACCTGTGTTAGTGAATTAGCATTAAATTTAAATATCTTAGATTGCTAGGTTGATACTTATTGTTGAATACGGCAGCTATAAGATTTCATCATGAAAAGCAAAGGCTATGTTTACATACATGTAGTACCAGAACAATAATTTATTAAGTTATGTCGTGTTATGGGAACTATGGTACTAGATAGGCCTTTCAATTTCAACAGGTCCCCATGAATTGTTTTTTTTGTGTTTGTTTTTTGTTTGTTTTTACAGTACAGTTTTTTATACCAAACAAAAACAAGTAAAATTTTGGATCTTCACCAGTCTGAATGTTGTTTACAGTGAATGTTTTGTCAGGGGTCCAGAATGTTTGAACTGTTTGGATTCCATTCATTTTTGGAAAAAGAAGGAGACTGTGACTTTGTGGACATAGCTTAAAAGATGCAAGAAGCTTTATTTTATGTTACGGAATGTAACATTCCTTTGGCATCAATGTTTTTATGATGAATTTAAAATGTCAATCTCTATCTTGTGGTAAATATCTTTTCTTCCTATTTTCTGTTATTTCAAAAGAACAATTCACAGAAAAAAGTTGATCAATACTTCACACTTACATTGCAGTAATTTTCATAATATGGTAAAGGTAAAGTCTGCACATGAGCCACGTGGCCCAACAGGCTGGAGCTTATTCCGCTTTCTGTAGCAGGAAGCGACTAGGACTATTTCTACTCCCCCTGGATGAGATGCCAGTCCATTGCAGGATTACCCCACCATTAAATTCGCTGGTACCCACTTATACACCTGAGTGGAAAGGCACTGAGAGTAAAGTGTGTGGCCCAAGAACACAACAGAATGTACCCGCCTAGGGATTGAACCCGGATCGCTCGATCAGGAGTTGAGCGCACTATATGTAACTAGGAGGCCATTGTGCCTCCCACATTTTTCGTAATAATTATTAAGGCTAATTTAAACCTACATTAATTACTTAGTAAGACAAAACAGTTTATTCATTCATTTTATGACAAAGGTATTATCATTATGTTACATTTGACTTTGTGAATTTAGTATATATTTCAGACAGTTATCCATTCGCAAACAATTTTAATTTAGTAATACATCTAAATTGCAAAATTTTTAATAGTTGTAGCTGACAACAGTATAGTTCTTAATCATTTTATTATTT
Organism: Orbicella faveolata; assembly: GCF_042242905.1. Lineage (NCBI taxonomy): Eukaryota > Metazoa > Cnidaria > Anthozoa > Scleractinia > Merulinidae > Orbicella > Orbicella faveolata. The sequence goes on from NW_028301553.1 coordinate 13,567,087, forward strand.
ATGAATTAAATAGAGCTGAATATGACATGGTTTCGCACAGTCTTGAAAAGGTCTTGAATTTTAGTAGTCTTCTTGAAAAGTGCTTGAATTTGGTTAAAGGAGCTCAGTCATGGAATTTTGAAATATTTTGGCCATGTACAAAATTACATTTAAGTCGTCTTGTTATAGACAGAAAGAAAAGAAAACATGTTTTATTTGTTGCAGTATATACAATGTAAACCTTATTCATGGCATATAAAAACTATTTGAATTGTACGAAGTTTGTACTGATAGCAATAAATTTCTGATTGTGTATAAATTTGCATATTTGCTACTATTATAATTTAGATCAACAGATTTGATTACAATAAAACAGTACATTCCATGCATTTTTCTTCAAGTTGTTATTTACAAGTTATTTATCGTACAGCGTTTCTGCCTCCCTTTTTCGATTCCTATGTTATTTACAGGCTCCCTTTTTCAATTTCCAGGTAATTTACAGGCTCTCCTTTTCGATTTACATGTTATTTGCAGGCTCCCTTTTTCAATTTACAGGTTATTTACAGGCTCCCTTTTCAATTGCCATGTTATTTACGGGCTCCCTTTTTCGATTTCCACGTTATTTACAGACTCCCTTTTTCGATTTCCATGTTATTTACAGGCTCCCTTTTTGATTTCCATGTTATTTAAAGGCTCTCTTTTTTGATTTACATGTTATTTACACGCTCCCTTTTCCGATTTCCAAGTTATTTACAGGCTCCCTTTTTCGATTCCCATGTTATTTACAGGCTCCCTTTTTCGATTTACATGTTATTTACAGGCTCCCTATTTCAATTTCCAAGTTATTTATAGGCTCCCCTTTTCAATTTCCATGTTATTTACGGGCTCCTTTTTTCGATTTCCACGTTATTTACAGGCTCCCTTTTTCGATTTATATGTTATTTACAGGCTCCCTTTTTCGATTTCCATGTTATTTAAAGGCTCTCTTTTTTTATTTACATGTTATTTACGGGCTCCCTTTTCCGATTTCCAAGTTATTTACAGGCTCCCTTTTCCGATTTCCAAGTTATTTACAGGCTCCCTTTTACGATTTGCATGTTCTTTACAGGCTCCCTTTTTCAATTTACAAGTTGGTTACAGGCTCCCCTTTTCAATTTCCATGTTATTTACGGGCTCCTTTTTTCGATTTCTACGTTATTTACAGGCTCCCTTTTTCGATTTCCATGTTATTTACAGGCTCCCTTTTTCGATTTCCATGTTATTTAAAGGCTCTCTTTTTCGATTTACATGTCATTTACAGGCTCCCTTTTCCAATTTACAAGTTATTTACAGGCTCCCTTTTTCGATTGCCATGTTATTTACAGGCTCCCTTTTTCGATTTACACGTTATTTACAGGCTCCCTTTTCCGATTTGCATGTTTTTTTCGGCTCCCTTTTTCTATTTCCATGTTATTTACAGGCTCCCTTTTTTGATTTCCATGTTATTTGCAGGCTCCTGTTTTCATTTTCCATGTTATTTACACCCACCTTTTTTTATTTACATGTTGTCTACAGCCCACCCTTTTTTTTATTAACATGTTATTTACAGTATTTTGGCAACCTCCCCAGTATTAAATTTAGATGTTATCTACGGGTTTCCAGATTAAATCACAAGAAATTTACAGGCTATTTACAGTATTTGCAGGAACAGTTTACATGTAATTTACATCATCTTAGCCCTTTGCTTTGAAACATTTACAGTGTTTTCTCCATTATTTACATGTTTCACTTGAAATATTTACATGTTTTTTACATGGAACCTCCAAAACATGTAAAAGGGGAAAAATCATGTAAATTATTCTTTACGCTCTCTTTTTGATTATTTACATGTTAATTACATGTTATTTACATACTCTGTAAATTTTCAACTTTTCCAGTGTATATCAAGTCCATTCCGGGAACTAGCCAGCAAAGATGCTAAGTGCCGTTGGGGTGCAAAGAGGGCAAAGCCTTTCAAGAAATCAAAGACCTGCTAACTAGAGCACCAGTGATGGCCTACCACAGACAAGCTGCCACAGCACGGCTCACAAACAATGCCTCTCCTGTTGGAGTTGGGGCGATATGGAGCAAAACAAGAAGACCTGACCTACAGGCCAATATATGACGCTAGCCGGAAGCTTAGCAAAGTTGAAACAAGATACTCCCAATCTGAAACAGAAATTCTTGCTGTCAGATAAGCTTGCGAGCAGTTTTACCTGTACCTATACGGAATTAAATTCGAGATCCGCACTGACCACAAGCCGCCAGTCACACTACTCAGCGCAAAGTCCAAACCTCCATCTGCTCAGATAGAAAGGTGGCTCCTGTACTTGTAGCAATTGCAATACACGTTGACACACGTACCAGGCAAAGATAATGCTGCTGACGTCCCCAGCCGCCTACCCGTTGAATTAACTAAAGATAAGGACACCCGACAAATTAAAGATTTTGCATACAGCGTGGCAAGTGCAGCGGTGCCAGCCGCTTTACTGCCGAAGAAAGTCGAGACTGCCACAGCAGATGATCTAACTAGTACGCAAAGCTGTGACCACCGGTGACTGGAGCCAGTTGTCATTCACCATCTACAGAGCGGTTAAAGAAGAACTGTGGGTAGTAGGACAAGTATTGATGAGAGGAACTCGTATTGTGATGCCTCAGAGCCTTTGGAAACAAACCATCATCTTCGCACACAAAGCTCATCAGGGCATGGTCCGTACTAAAGCCAGGTTGCTAGAGAAAGTGTGGTGACCGCAAATGGACAAAAAGGTAGAGGATGCCATACGTTTGTACCATCCCTATCAGCTTGTAGGACGAAGAGCAAAACCAGAACCTGTGATGTCAACCAGTTTCCTTGATGGACTCTGGCAAGAGATCCCGGTTGATCTTCATGAGATCTCAAATGGTGAACACCTCTTGGTGGTTGTCGACTATTATTCTTGTTGGCTAGAGACCATTCCCGTGAAGGAGACGACCAGGGGTAGCTGTTTGAAAACATGATTGAAAATATTCATGGCAAACAATTAAGACTTCATTAGGCCTTACAACTCAAGTTCAAAATTACGTTAAACTAATGATGGGTTAAAAATGTTCTTGTAATAATTTTAATTTACATCTTTCACAAACAGGACTCTGCTAGCATCAATCAGATTTTGAGGATGGAAATTCGTTTGCAAGAACGAAAAGCTCGAGTCAAAGATTACTGCAACAGGCACAAACGTAACGCCGACACTGTACTTGGGAAGGATCTTCATTATTTCAACGTGTTTCGTAGCAGGAAAGTTATTTACTGTTTTATACCCAAAGTCTTAAGTTCACAATGGAACAAGGAACTGTCACTATTGATAGAAGATGACAAACAAATTTATAAGGGCAGTTTGAGAAACCATCTAAGCAAATTCCCTCCAGAAACATAGAAGCAAAAAATTAAGAACTATTTTACGTTCCTATTTGTCCGGGATCCCATGGAGCGGGTGCTTTCCGCTTACAAGGATAAATTTGTGAAAGATAACGAGTGTTATCATCCAGTGTATGATAGAGATATAATCAAACGATACAGGCCTAATGCAACAAAGGAGGCCCTTGAGAGAGGCAGCGCTGTGACTTTTCCGGAATTCACGAAGTATGCCATACGTTCGTGCCATCCCTATCAGCTTCTAGGACCAAGAGCAAAACCAGAACCTGTGAGGTCAAGCAGTTTGCTTGATGGACCCTAGCAAGAGATCTCGGTTGATGTTCATGAGATCTCAAATGGTGAACGCCTTTTGGTGGTTGTCGACTATTATTCTCGTTGGCTAGAGGCCATTCCCCTGAAGAAGACGACGAGGGGTAGCTGTTTGGAAACATGATTGAAAATATTCATGGCAAACAATTAAGACTTCATTAGACCTTACAACTCAAGTTCAGAATTACCTTAATCTAATAATCGCTCTTTGCCAATGTCCCTGTTGATGAGACGATACAAATTCTAGCTGAAAAGGCATTTAAGGACGACTGCTTCAATAAACAGCATAATCTCAACATTACAAAATCAGACTTGGTAGAGTTGCTAAATATTGCCGCCAAGAACCAGCTTTTTCAGTTCGAGGGGAGTTTGTATGAACAAACCGATGGTGTTGCCATGGGTTCGCCACTTGGACCCCTAATGGCCAACGTATTTATGTGCAGTATCGAAGATCGACTTCAGGACCAAGGCAAGTTTCCCAAGTTCTACAAACGCTATGTGGATGACACATTGCACAGAATGCCTGACACCAAAACAGCTGAAGCATTCCTTTCTTCTCTAAATGAGAGTCATCCATCTGTCAGCTTCACCATGGAACTTGGCGAACACGGTAAACTTTCTTTCCTGGGAACGGACATCAGGAAATGCAATGGTCGCCTGGAGACAAGGGTGTACAGAAAACCAACTGACACCGGATTATTACTACATTACAAGAGCCACGTCGACGTTAAATACAAGAAGTCATTGCTAAAAACAATGCTGGATCGTGCCTTTAAACTATCATCTACCTGGCAACTGTTCCACCTGAAATGTGATCATCTCACACAGACGTTCTCCCGACTTTAGTACCCAGCGCAATTGATACAATCGACCATCAGTAATTTTGTCACCAAGAAAGTTTCTGGCGATCCAATTTCTACTCGAGCACGTAAGGTGAATGAAGCGCCTGTCAGAATAGTGTTACCTTTCAAGGATCAGAGATCGGCCAATTCCGTGCGAAGGCAACTTGGGGAACTAGGCCGAAAAATTAGAACTGATATTCGTCCCATGTATACAAGCCGCAAGATCGGACACGAGGTCAAACCAAAAGAAAAGAAGCCGCCTATCATTAACCAGCAACGCGTTGTTTCCTACTATAAGTGTGGTTTGTGTGATGCAAACTATGTCGGGTACACGTGCCGACACCTCTATCAACGCGTTGAGGAACACAAAGGATCGTCTTCAATCGGGAATCACATCAAAGAGCAGCATAGAACAGTCCCAAGTGACATATATCAGGATTTTAAGATCTTGAAAAAGTGCCAAAGTAAATTCGACTGCCTAATTTACGAAATGCTCTTTGTAAAGGAGCTTAAGCCAACCTTGAACAAACAGTCAGATTCAATCCGTGCAAAGTTATTTATATAGGTTTTTTTTATAGTATTTTATTATTTTAGCACTTACATTTTAGCGCTTGTATTTACATGTTTTACCGTTTGACATTCTCACGCGCTAATTTGTATTTATATATGTATATTTCATTCGTTTTTTCTTCAACTTGAAAATGATCTCAGAGAGATCGAAACGTCGTTTTTTACCGCTATTTTTTATTCTGAAATGTTTTTCAAAAAAACTACTTATAAGAAAAATGTTCTCGTAATAATTTTAATTTACATCTTTCACAAACAGGACTCTGCTAGCATCAATCAGAGTTTGAGGATGGAAATTCGTTTCCAAGAACGAAAAGCTCGAGTCCAAGATTACTGCAAGAGGCACAAACGTAACACTGACGCGCGGTGCTTGGAAAGGATATTCATTATTTCAACGTGTTTCGTAGCAGGAAAGTTATTTACTGTTTTGTACCCAACGTCTCAAGCTCACAATGGAAAAAGGAACTGTCACCCTTGGTAGATGATGACAAGCTAATTTATAAGGGCAGTTTGAAAACCGATCCAAGCAGATTCCCTCCACAGGAAGTGGAACAAATGCTTAAGAACTATTTTGCGTTCCTATTTGTCCGGGATCCCATGGAGCGGGTGCTTTCCGCTTACAAGGAAAAATTTGTGAAAGATAACGAGTATTATCATCCAGTGTATGGCAGAAATACCATCAAACGATACAGGCCCAATGCAACAAAGCAGGCCCTTAAGACAGACAGCGCTGTGACATTTCCGGAATTCACGAAGTATGCCATACGTTCGTGCCATCCCTATCAGCTTCTAGGACCAAGAGCAAAACCAGAACCTGTGAAGTCAAGCAGTTTGCTTCGTGGACCCTGGAAAGAGATCTCAATTGATCTTGATGCGATCTCAAATGATGAACACCTCTTGGTGGTTGTCGACTATTATTCTGGTTGGTTAGAGGCCATCCTCTGAAGAAGACGACGAGGGGTAGCTGTTTGGAAACACGATTGAAAATATTCATGGCAAACAATTAAGACTTCGTTAGACTAATGATGGGTTAAAAATGTTCTTGTAATAATTTTAATTTACATTTTTCACAAACAGGACTCTGCTAGCATCCATCAGATTTTGAGGATGGAAATTCGTTTGCAAGAACGAAAAGCTCGAGTCCAAGATTACTGCAAGAGGCACAAACGTAGCGCCGACACTGTACTTGGGAAGGATCTTGGTTATTTCAACGTGTTTCGTAGGAGGAGAGTTATTTACTGTTTTATACCCAAGGTCGCAAGCTCACAATGGAAAAAGGAACTGTCACCCTTGGTAGATGATGACAAGCTAATTTATAAGGGCAGTTTGAAAACCGATCCAAGCAGATTCCCTCCACAGGAAGTGGAACAAATGCTTAAGAACTATTTTGCGTTCCTATTTGTCCGGGATCCCATGGAGCGGGTGCTTTCCGCTTACAAGGATAAATTTGTGAAAGATAACGAGTATTATCATCCAGTGTATGGCAGAAATATCATCAAACGATACAGGCCCAATGCAAAAAAGCAGGCCCTTGAGAGAGGCAGCGCTGTGACTTTTCCGGAATTCACGAAGTATGCCATACGTTCGTGCCATTCCTATCAGCTTCTAGGACCAAGAGCAAAACCAGAACCTGTGAGGTCAAGCAGTTTGCTTGATGGACCCTGGCGAGAGATCTCGGTTGATCCTGATGCGATCTCAAATGATGAACACCTCTTGGTGGTTGTCGACTATTATTCTTGTTGGCTAGAGGCCATTCCCCTGAAGAAGACGACGAGGGGTAGCTTTTTGGAAACATGATTGAAAATATTCATGGCAAACAATTAAGTCTTCATTAGACTAATGATGGGTTAAAAATGTTCTTGTAATAATTTTAATTTACATTTTTCACAAACAGGACTCTGCTAGCATCAATCAGAGTTTGAGAATGGAAATTCGTTTGCAAGAACGAAAAGCTCGATTCCAAGATTACTGTTAGAGGCACAAACGTAGCGCCGACACTGTACTTGGGAAGGATCTTGGTTATTTCAACCTGTTTCGTAGGAGGAAAGTTATTTACTGTTTTATACCCAAGGTCGCAAGCTCACAATGGAAAAAGGAACTGTCACCCTTGGTAGATGATGACAAGCTAATTTACAAGGGCACTTTGAAAACCGATCTAAGCAGATTCCCTCCACAGGAAGTGGAACAAGTGCTTAAGAACTATTTTACGTTCCTATTTGTCCGGGATCCCATGGAGCGGGTGCTTTCCGCTTACAAGGATAAATTTGTGAAAGATAACGAGTATTATCATCCAGTGTATGGCAGAAATATCATCAAACGATACAGGCCCAATGCAACAAAGCAGGCCCTTGAGAGAGGCAGCGCTGTGACTTTTCCGGAATTCACGAAGTATGCCATACGTTCGTGCCATTCCTATCAGCTTCTAGGACCAAGAGCAAAACCAGAACCTGTGAAGTCAAGCAGTTTGCTTGATGGACCCTGGCGAGAGATCTCGGATGATCCTGATGCGATCTCAAATGGTGAACACCTCTTGGTGGTTGTCGACTATTATTCTTGTTGGCTAGAGGCCATTCCCCTGAAGAAGACGACCAGGGGTAGCTGTTTGGAAACATGATTGAAAATATTCATGGCAAACAATTAAGTCTTCATTAGACTAATGATGGGTTAAAAACGTTCTTGTAATAATTTTAATTTACATTTTTCACAAACAGGACTCTGCTAGCATCAATCAGAGTTTGAGAATGGAAATGCGTTTGCAAGAACGAAAAGCTCGATTCCAAGATTACTGCAAGAGGCACAAACGTAACGCCGACGCTGTACTCGGGAAGGATCTTCATTATTTCAACGTGTTTTGTAGCAGGAAACCTTACAGGCCTAATGCGACAAGGCAGGCCCTTGAGACAGGCAGCGGTGTGACTTTTTCGGAATTTACGAAGTATCTGGTAGAAATACGAAGGTGGGATGAACACTGGCAAGCATTTGACAAACTATGTCATCCCTGTGCTATGACTTTATAGGTCGTTTCGAAAATCTCTTTGAAGATGCTTGTTATTTGATAAAAAAAAAAGGCGGGATATGACGACCGCGTTTCTTCCCATTCATTTCGTTCGTCTGACACGAGGGCTGACATGTCACATTACTATTCTCAAATTCCTAAACAAAGAATTTTTCAAATGGAAGTGACTATGAACTGTTTGGTTATTCTTTTCCAGGAAAATTGGGAGCACTTTTGAATTCGACGGATAGCCAGTAATTGCACGCGTTATTTTTTTAGGGCTAGATTAAAAGTACTACAAGAAAATATCGTAAATCTCCCGACAATGTGTAAAAGTGCTTTTGGAACACGAGCCAAACGTTGTATTCAGGAGCAAAAAAAAAATGTCACATTTCAGATTGTTATCACAGGGTGAACTAAGACTGGGGGCTGTTCGGAATAATAGAAAATACAATCCAATACCTAAACGCCAATTTTACTTCGAACAATTCGGACTTGGCTGCTTGGAGGCTTGGGTGTATAAACTTGGGGCTATAAAGCAAAAGAGATCACATGGCAGCAAAATAGTAGAAAAGTATTTTTTTTTTTTTAATTTTTTTTTCCTTGTCTCAGAGAGAAGTTAGAATTTGACTACACTATATGGAGATGGACCCCTTATCTACAGGAGAGAGCAAGAAAAATCCTTGCTAAATTTTCAAAAAGTAACGAGAAAGATAAGAAGAGTCTTGATTGTTAACCTTTTGTATAAGTGCAGATTGACTTTAAATTGGCTTTCACAATCAGATGGAAAAACTATCAACAAAATGTTCTCCTCAGATTCAGTGATTTGTAACCATGCCCGCGGGTTATTATGAGAGTGAGTCACCTGGAGCGATGAACTTATTAAGGGAGTGTACCCGAGTATTTATTCATTATACCAGTCAGTAAATATGATACTTTGTTTCGATTGAGAATTTAAATATAACAGTTATTGATTCGGTCTAAAGTTATACAGTGGTTTTCAATATTTTATGTTTTCGATGTCTAAATATTTGTGGTTTTAGGGCGGTCTGTTTTGCCGGCTTGTTTCTTGGCCTAAACCTCTACCTAAACAGTTTAAATCGAAAATGTTTCAGTGCTGGGCGTAAGTTAAGTGTGGCCATAAATTGGGCGACGAATAAAGATAGGTTAACAATTTCATTAGTTACCAAGGTATTTAAGTTTGAACAAGCATTCAGCAGAGTTGAAATTCCCAGTTGTTAAATGTTAGAAAGACGTTTGGCGTTTCCCACTTGACTTGTGTGGTGTGTTCGTCCTAATATACGCACTAAACAACTCGGTTTATAACTCGGTTTTTTTAATCATTTGACATCTCGAGACCACATGCTGAACATACGGGACACTACATCTCCCCTACGTTATTACAAAAACAAACAAGTATATCTGTAAAGGTTGAGACAACAAACTTAAAGTGACTAATAAAGTGTTTGAAAGAAAGTTCAGATTCACTTATTTTCTTCTGAATAATTTAAACTATACGCATACATAATCTTGCATTCAGGCGGGTGCTTGCCTGGCACGCAGAGGGCGCGAAGCAACTGAGGGCAAGGGACCAGATGGAGCTTTCCGTGTATCTGCTGTTGGTTGACTGGGGCTGGTATTCGGGTGATCCTTTTCGGGCTGCACTGGCCGCTCGGGTAGGTGTGGCTGTGGTTCTCTTTCCCCTTTGTCAACAGTTTCAGGATCAACAAACCTTTTCATGTGAGCAATGTTGCGCATCTTATTGTTTCCATTTGTGTCTTGTAAGATGACAGCATTTCTATGTTTGCGAGTGACAATGTAGGATTCTGGCTCACAGTTAGGTGAGAGCTTGTTTTCACCTGTCTGCTTTACAGCACTTTCTCACCCTCCACAATATTGCTGTGTTTAGCTGCTCGTGTTCTGTCTGCATATTCCTTTTGGCGGAATTTTGCACGATTGTCTCTCTCTCTCTCTCTCTCTCTCTCTCTCTCTCTCTCTCTCTCTCTCTCTCTCTCTCTCTCTCTCTCTCTCTCTCTCTCTCTCTCTCTCTCTCTCTCTCTCTCTCTCTCTCTCTCTCTCTCTCTCTCTCTCTCTCTCTCTCTCTCTCTCTCTCGCCAATATGCGTCCGTTGTACAGTCTTTGGAGAATTCAACTCGAGGAAGCTTGTCGCGCAGTGTCGTCCCTATCAGTAGTTCTGCAGGCGACACTCCAGTAACAGTATGTCGGGTAACTCTGTACTGGAAGAGAAAGTTCTGAAATGCTATTCTCCAATCTAATTCTTTCCCTTCAAGGCGAGCAATTCGCACTATCGTCAGCATGAGGGGACGTAAATGACTTCTACTGTAAGTATCTCTTCCCGCTGAGATTTTTGGTTTGCGGTTGTGAAAAGCGTTATAATCTGTCGTTTGCGGTTTCAGTCATGCGTCATATGACTTACTTCGACATTTGGAAAACGTTGGGTTATTTTAGTAAGCATTGTTTCTTGTGACAGCAAAACGCCACCTCGTGACCTGCCTCGACCTAGGGAGTTCATTTGAACGCGAAGATGGCGCCAAGGAAGAGCTTTTATCCCTTTGCTTGCATCATCAATCCAGATTTTTCTTCGGAAAAGAAAAATAACTGGCATGTGCTGACCCAACGTGTTCGTGCCAAAAGTCCGATACAGTATTTTTAAGAAAAGCGCAGTGGAAATTCGATCATTTTGCCTTGCCGACAGCTCCAGTTATCGTGGCAAATTGCGCAAAGCATGCTCTGGATGTCAAGTTTGGTTTGCTGGCCGTTTTGTGAAGCCAACATCCTGATATTAAAGAACGCACATCACAAGGAGGAAGAACTTGTTCGCTTGAATAATTTCCTGAACGGCATGTATTAAACATGCTCACTATTCGAAAAGGACGTGGTCAAGAACGGTGGTAAGCCTACGGACAAATTATGTTGCTTGAGTTCAGCTGATTTACCCGATGGGAATTAAAAGAACTTCCATTTTTAAATTAGCCCTTTGAATGGTAATGGCCGTTCCAGCCTGACTAGCGCTGCCTTTGTATTTTGAGAGCTCAATCTCAGTTTATTTTCCCGCTTGAATTTAATTTTTACCAACAGGGATCTGGGTGGATTTTGCTGGAGTAGGGTCAGGGGTCAGCTAGCATAGCGGTATTTTCTTTTGATTGAAACGTCAGGATGGTACTATGGACCACAATATCAGTCATTTTGGAAATTGTTATATTTTGGACTAGTCCCATGAGGAAAATAATAAAGCTGGCTGATTCCTAGCCTCCTACGCAGATACTGTTTGGGCTCGTCACGCAATATTCCTCCCAAAGCTCAAAAAGCGTCTGCGTACGAGGCTAGCTGACTCCCTGAGCGGTTTGAATTTTGCAACATCAATCAAGTGATTTTGATGGACCTCTCGCAACTTAGTTTTGCTTTGATTGCTTTCTCAGGACTCAAAACAAAGTAGTTTGCTGACAACTAGAAATTTCAGGCATAATTTTCTTGCCAGTTCAATGTCAGGCCAGTCCAGTTTGGAATGTTGATATTTCATTTAGAGTGTGCTAACTTTTCATGGGAATTTTCAGGAAAAGTAATAGTCAGTGATTTTCAACCACAACTTATCAATAATGATGAAGATGATGATGGTGTAGGTGTATTAATTTTGCAGTAGTATTTTGATCCTTTTTTTAGGGGATCCTTCAAATTTGACCTTGCCACTTTTTCCAGGTTAAGAATAGACAATGGTTTGTAATTAATGAAGCACTTACTGAAAAGTTACAATTGATTTTTTTCAGCAACTCATATTATGATTGGCTTATCACTAACCACCATAAGGTCTGTTGCCAGTTGATGGTTGTTTATTAATGTGTAGTATCATTGTATTCTATTTAATTGCTACGTGGTTACTGACTGGCAAATAATTAATTATGTTATAGGTCCAGCTAAACAGGATTCAAATTCTCAACATCATTGAAGACGTTTTTGCCCAAGCATTTCCCCTGTAAAATCTGAGGAAGACCTTTTCATAAAATGATTTGAACACTGCAACACTGATTTTAATCAGAGTAAATCCATTAGTCCCCTGTTGATGCAAGCATGCACTCCAATATTAACAACATAATTTACAAGATATAACCAAAATAATATCTTATATCATGCCAGCAAATAACATTCTTCGGCTACGCTTTAAGGTGGCAAACCCAGGAATGTAGTATAACCAAGAGAGTCTAATGTCATGCCTACAATAACATTATTCGGCTACACTTTAAGGTAGCACACCCAAGAGTGTAGTGTAACCAAGAGAGTCTATTGTTATGCCTGCAATAACATTATTCGACTACACTTTAAGGTGGCACACCCAGGAGTGTAGTGTAACCAAGAGAGTCTAATGTCATGCCTGTAATAACATTATTTGGCTACACTTTAAGGTGGCACACCCCGGAGTGTAGTTTAACCAAGAGAGTCTAATGTCATGCCTACAATAACATTATTCGGCTACACTTTAAGGTACCACACCCAAGAGTGTAGTGTAACCAAGAGAGTCTATTGTTATGCCTGCAATAACATTATTCGGCTACACTTTAAGGTGGCACACCCAGGAGTGTAGTGTAACCAAGAGAGTCTAATGTCATGCCTGTAATAACATTATTTGGCTACACTTTAAGGTGGCACACCCCGGAGTGTAGTTTAACCAAGAGAGTCTAATGTCATGCCTACAATAACATTATTCGGCTACACTTTAAGGTGGCACACCCAGGAGTGTAGTATAACCAAGAGAGTCTAATGTTATGCCTTCAATAACATTATTCGGCTACACTTTAAGGTAGCACACCCAAGAGTGTAGAGTAACCAAGAGAGTCTATTGTTATGCCTGCAATAACATTATTCGGCTACACTTTAAGGTGGCACACCCAGGAGTGTAGTGTAACCAAGAGAGTCTAATGTCATGCCTGTAATAACATTATTTGGCTACACTTTAAGGTGGCACACCCCGGAGTGTAGTTTAACCAAGAGAGTCTAATGTCATGCCTACAATAACATTATTCGGCTACACTTTAAGGTGGCACACCCAGGAGTGTAGTATAACCAAGAGAGTCTAATGTTATGCCTTCAATAACATTATTCGGCTACACTTTAAGGTGGCACACCCAGGAGTGTAGTGTAACCAAGAGAGTCTATTGTTATGTCTGCAATGACATTATTCGGCTACACGTTAAGGTGGCACACCCAGGGGTGTAGTTTAACCAAGAGAGTCTAATGTCATGCCTGCAATAACATTATTCGGCTACACTTTAAGGTGGCACACCCAGGAGTGTAGTATGACCAAGAGAGTCTAATGTTATGCCTTGAATAACATTATTCGGCTACACTTTAAGGTGGCACACCCAGAAGTGTAGTGTAACCAAGAGAGTCTATTGTTATGTCTGCAATGACATTATTCGGCTACACATTAAGGTGGCACACCCAGGGGTGTAGTATAACCAAGAGAGTCTAATGTCATGCCTGCAATAACATTATTCGGCTACACTTTAAGGTGGCACACCCAGGAGTGTAGTATAACCAAGAGAGTCTAATGTTATGCCTTCAATAACATTATTCGGCTACACGTTAAGGTGGCACACCCAGGAGTGTAGTATAACCAAGAGAGTCTAATGTTATGCCTTCAATAACATTATTCGGCTACACTTTAAGGTGGCACACCCAGAAGTGTAGTGTAACCAAGAGAGTCTAATGTTATGCCTGCAATAACATTATTCGGCTACACTTTAAGGTGGCACACCCAGGAGTGTAGTATAACCAAGAGAGTCTAATGTTATGCCTTCAATAACATTATTCGGCTACACTTTAAGGTGGCACACCCAGGAGTGTAGTGTAACCAAGAGAGTCTATTGTTATGTCTGCAATGACATTATTCGGCTACACGTTAAGGTGGCACACCCAGGGGTGTAGTATAACCAAGAGAGTCTAATGTCATGCCTGCAATAACATTATTCGGCTACACTTTAAGGTGGCACACCCAGGAGTGTAGTATGACCAAGAGAGTCTAATGTTATGCCTTGAATAACATTATTCGGCTACACTTTAAGGTGGCACACCCAGAAGTGTAGTGTAACCAAGAGAGTCTATTGTTATGTCTGCAATGACATTATTCGGCTACACATTAAGGTGGCACACCCAGGGGTGTAGTATAACCAAGAGAGTCTAATGTCATGCCTGCAATAACATTATTCGGCTACACTTTAAGGTGGCACACCCAGAAGTGTAGTATAACCAAGAGAGTCTAATGTTATGCCTTCAATAACATTATTCGGCTACACGTTAAGGTGGCACACCCAGGAGTGTAGTATAACCAAGAGAGTCTAATGTTATGCCTTCAATAACATTATTCGGCTACACGTTAAGGTGGCACACCCAGAAGTGTAGTGTAACCAAGAGAGTCTAATGTTATGCCTGCAATAACATTATTCGGCTACACTTTAAGGTGGCACACCCAGGAGTGTAGTATAACCAAGAGAGTCTAATGTTATGCCTTCAATAACATTATTCGGCTACACGTTAAGGTGGCACACCCAGGAGTGTAGTATAACCAAGAGAGTCTAATGTTATGCCTTCAATAACATTATTCGGCTACACTTTAAGGTGGCACACCCAGAAGTGTAGTGTAACCAAGAGAGTCTAATGTTATGCCTGTAATAACATTATTCGGCTACACTTTAAGGTGGCACACCCAGGGGTGTAGTATAACCAAGAGAGTCTAATGTCATGCCTGCAATAACATTATTCGGCTACACTTTAAGGTGGCACACCCAGAAGTGTAGTGTAACCAAGAGAGTCTAATGTCATGCCTGCAATAACATTATTCGGCTACACTTTAAGGTGGCACACCCAGGAGTGTAGTATAACCAAGAGAGTCTAATGTTATGCCTTCAATAACATTATTCGGCTACACTTTAAGGTAGCACACCCAAGAGTGTAGTGTAACCAAGAGAGTCTATTGTTATGCCTGCAATAACATTATTCGGCTACACTTTAAGGTGGCACACCCAGGAGTGTAGTGTAACCAAGAGAGTCTAATGTCATGCCTGTAATAACATTATTTGGCTACACTTTAAGGTGGCACACCCCGGAGTGTAGTTTAACCAAGAGAGTCTAATGTCATGCCTACAATAACATTATTCGGCTACACTTTAAGGTAGCACACCCAAGAGTGTAGTGTAACCAAGAGAGTCTATTGTTATGCCTGCAATAACATTATTCGGCTACACCTTAAGGTGGCACACCCAGGAGTGTAGTGTAACCAAGAGAGTCTAATGTCATGCCTGTAATAACATTATTTGGCTACACTTTAAGGTGGCACACCTCGGAGTGTAGTTTAACCAAGAGAGTCTAATGTCATGCCTACAATAACATTATTCGGCTACACTTTAAGGTAGCACACCCAAGAGTGTAGAGTAACCAAGAGAGTCTATTGTTATGCCTGCAATAACATTATTCGGCTACACTTTAAGGTGGCACACCCAGGAGTGTAGTGTAACCAAGAGAGTCTAATGTCATGCCTGTAATAACATTATTTGGCTACACTTTAAGGTGGCACACCCCGGAGTGTAGTTTAACCAAGAGAGTCTAATGTCATGCCTACAATAACATTATTCGGCTACACTTTAAGGTGGCACACCCAGGAGTGTAGTATAACCAAGAGAGTCTAATGTTATGCCTTCAATAACATTATTCGGCTACACGTTAAGGTGGCACACCCAGGAGTGTAGTATAACCAAGAGAGTCTAATGTTATGCCTTCAATAACATTATTCGGCTACACTTTAAGGTGGCACACCCAGAAGTGTAGTGTAACCAAGAGAGTCTAAGGTTATGCCTGTAATAACATTATTCGGCTACACTTTAAGGTGGCACACCCAGGGGTGTAGTATAACCAAGAGAGTCTAATGTCATGCCTGCAATAACATTATTCGGCTACACTTTAAGGTGGCACACCCAGGAGTGTAGTATAACCAAGAGAGTCTAATGTTATGCCTTCAATAACATTATTCGGCTACACTTTAAGGTGGCACACCCAGGAGTGTAGTATAACCAAGAGAGTCTAATGTTATGCCTTCAATAACATTATTCGGCTAAACTTTAAGGTGGCACACCCAGAAGTGTAGTGTAACCAAGAGAGTCTAATGTCATGCCTGTAATAACATTATTCGACTACACTTTATTCGACTACACTTTAAGGTGGCACACCCAGAAGTGTAGTGTAACCAAGAGAGTCTAATGTCATGCCTGTAATAACATTATTCGACTACACTTTAAGGTGGCACACCCAGGAGTGTAGTGTAACCAAGAGAGTCTAATGTCATGCCTGGAATAACATTATTTGGCTACACTTTAAGGTGGCACACCCCGGAGTGTAGTTTAACCAAGAGAGTCTAATGTCATGCCTACAATAACATTATTCGGCTACACTTTAAGGTGGCACACCCAGGAGTGTAGTATAACCAAGAGAGTCTAATGTTATGCCTTCAATAACATTATTCGGCTACACGTTAAGGTGGCACACCCAGGAGTGTAGTATAACCAAGAGAGTCTAATGTTATGCCTTCAATAACATTATTCGGCTACACTTTAAGGTGGCACACCCAGAAGTGTAGTGTAACCAAGAGAGTCTAATGTTATGCCTGCAATAACATTATTCGGCTACACTTTAAGGTGGCACACCCAGGAGTGTAGTATAACCAAGAGAGTCTAATGTTATGCCTTCAATAACATTATTCGGCTACACGTTAAGGTGGCACACCCAGGAGTGTAGTATAACCAAGAGAGTCTAATGTTATGCCTTCAATAACATTATTCGGCTACACTTTAAGGTGGCACACCCAGAAGTGTAGTGTAACCAAGAGAGTCTAAGGTTATGCCTGTAATAACATTATTCGGCTACACTTTAAGGTGGCACACCCAGGGGTGTAGTATAACCAAGAGAGTCTAATGTCATGCCTGCAATAACATTATTCGGCTACACTTTAAGGTGGCACACCCAGGAGTGTAGTATAACCAAGAGAGTCTAATGTTATGCCTTCAATAACATTATTCGGCTACACGTTAAGGTGGCACACCCAGGAGTGTAGTATAACCAAGAGAGTCTAATGTTATGCCTTCAATAACATTATTCGGCTACACTTTAAGGTGGCACACCCAGAAGTGTAGTGTAACCAAGAGAGTCTAAGGTTATGCCTGTAATAACATTATTCGGCTACACTTTAAGGTGGCACACCCAGGGGTGTAGTATAACCAAGAGAGTCTAATGTCATGCCTGCAATAACATTATTCGGCTACACTTTAAGGTGGCACACCCAGGAGTGTAGTATAACCAAGAGAGTCTAATGTTATGCCTTCAATAACATTATTCGGCTACACTTTAAGGTGGCACACCCAGGAGTGTAGTATAACCAAGAGAGTCTAATGTTATGCCTTCAATAACATTATTCGGCTAAACTTTAAGGTGGCACACCCAGAAGTGTAGTGTAAGCAAGAGAGTCTAATGTCATGCCTGTAATAACATTATTCGACTACACTTTATTCGACTACACTTTAAGGTGGCACACCCAGAAGTGTAGTGTAACCAAGAGAGTCTAATGTCATGCCTGTAATAACATTATTCGACTACACTTTAAGGTGGCACACCCAGGAGTGTAGTATAACCGAAAGAGTCTAATGTCATGCTTACAATAACATTATTTGGCTACACTTTAAGGTGGCACACCCGGGAGTGTAGTGTAACCAAAAGAGTCTAATGTCATGCCTACCATAACATTATTCGGCTACACTTTAAGGTGGCACACCCAGGAGTGTAGTATAACTAAGAGAGTCTAATGTCATGCCTGTAATAACATTATTCAGCTACACTTTAAGGTGGCACACCCAGGAGTGTGATGTAACCAAGAGGGTCTAATGTCATGCCTGCAATAACACTATTCGGCTACACTTTAAGGTGGCACACCCAGAAGTGTAGTGTAACCAAGAGAGTGTAATGTCATGCCTGCAAAAGGCAGTTTAGTAAACTGTAACCGAGAAATGCTTATATTAGTTTATTGCAACTAATATAAAGTCCACAGGGCCAAAGAATTTTGGCACAAGGTAGACAAATGGATTGTTATGTCGGACAATGATGAATTCTAGTTTGTTGAACTGGATGAAAACAGAAAAATATTACCATCGAAGACAACTTATCTGATAAATGCAAAAAATGTGGTGACATATCGTTAAAAGAGTACTATGCTGTCAATATATCAAAGTTAATATTAAGTGGTCAATAAACCACTATCGTGCTATCGTTACACTTCTGTCCCCTTGACCTCAGAATGAAGATGTAGTTTCTCATCCACGCCGGTCAGCGACACGCACGCGCGAACGGAAGTTTGCGCATGGAGAAGACTTGAATATAATCTTTGATCCTTATGGCAGATTCAGTTCACGCGCACGAACAGAATATTAGTAGAAAAACATTAAAATGAACACATAAAGAAACTATACTTTTTAAGTTGTCATATTGGCTTTGGAAAACGCCATAACAAGAAGCCAAACAATGAACGCAGCAGTGCCGGCTTTTTCGTCATTGAAACATGTACCACCATATGTGTACAGGCAAACGGATCTATTTTCTCTCTGAATTAGAAACCTAAAGACCTAAGTAATCCACTGTTGGTAACCTCTTTCCAGTGAAGGCGGTTAGTAAACTTACGCCCAGCAAAAGCAAACAAACAAAGAAACGATATAAAAACAAGTTCAGTTTGATCCACGCGCGTTATTTGAGGTGCCTTGTTAGAATTTATCTGCGCTAAGTCTCGCAAAATCAGCAGGGACAGGTCTGAAAGACGGTCCTTCAGCTGCTCTCACTCGGATAAAAACGCACCATCTTAGAGGCAGCTTTTAGCATTTTTTCTAACAAATGCACATCAATTGCGACACTTCAGCCGATCGTTCTAACTAACTAAGCTTTCCAGATTATGTTCAGGGGCGACTCTTTTTCCACTTGGTGTTAGTCGTACGGAATTCGCTGCTGCTGTTTTTTTTTTTTTTTTTTTAAATTCTATGAGAACAGGGCTGTATTCCTCTAAGGCTGTGGGTGTAATTCGTAAAACCACTTAGTTCTCATAAATCGTTTTGAAATTCTTCGTTCCAGTTCAGATTTATGCTGCTGGCACATGGGTGGGCACTTTATATGAAGACAGTGATGTAAGACACCTATTTTACCGTTCCTGATGCACTGCTACGTTAGTCTCCTTTATAAATATTAACTGCTCTGGTCAAGTTTTTAATTTCAATGTGATTAAACGTTCTTTTAATGCGTTCCTGTTAAAAATGCTGCAATGTTGTCAATTTATGTTATTTCAATTTGAAGAAAAGGTCTTGTTAGTACCTTCTTGTTACTTGATGAAAATTTTGCGGGGTTTGTTTCACCAGGGCGCTTCATGACGCCTCCTGGAATAAGCTATACCTTCCCTTGTTGAATCGTCATCAGTTTATCGTACGTTATTCAGGTTATTGATTGGAAAAATAATTATACTTTTGAACCTTAGTTCCTCTATTTTTAGGGGATTGGGGTGGGATCACTTCTTTTGGAGGTCGTCACTTACGGACTTTTCCGATTCGTTGCGTGTACGAGCCATTGGCTAAGCTATTGGTAGCCGTGCATGGTCACCTAAAGCACTGACAATCTATCTTACCTCCATGTACTTAAGTTTCTCCCCGCGTTTTTTCTTTTTTTTTTTCTTTTTTTGCCCTCGGCTGTGTAATTGTGCGATATTTTCTACACAATAACTTCAATTGCCGAGCATAATAATACTGCAGGTGACTCCCACTGCCAACGACATTCTCAGACAAGTATTCCAGATCACTCGGGTTCTTATTCCTTAACATCTGTTTTAGATTGATTAATCAAACGTTCCTTTACGCCCGGACAAGACATTTACGTCTGCTCCGCGCGCTCAACATCCATTCGTAGGCACTTTGGTATCTTTAAGTTCAGTTCGTAGATCTAAACTTGGTTTAGGGGGAGAAGCAGAGGAAGGTTTCGTGTTGTGTAATTCGTTCATCATTGCGGGATTACCTGATTTATCGGCATTCCCGGTTTTGTCCACTCACGTTTTTTTCCTCCCGCTTTTTTCCTGCCCAAGTCTTTCTTCACGTGTGTTTAGACGTGATCCGATATGTAATGACCTTGTTTTGTTCCAGATTATTGGCGTCGGTGGGGTCCGCCATCATTTGAAAGCATCAAGAATGACTCGATCGAACGCACTATTTACTTTTAAAGCACTATTAATATCGTGACTTCATTTTAAAGCTTGTCTCATATTCCATCGGCTCTTTCTGGTTTATTTTTTAATTTTTTATTTAATATCATCGGCATGTCACTGAAACAGATTATGACGCCTTCCCTGGCCGCAAGACGAAGAACCCTAGTGAGAGTACGTAAGGAATGCTAGGAAAATTTCCTACCGTTTCTCTGCGGTACTTACAGTAGAAGCCCTGTGCGTCCCGTCATGATTGTTTCATTGCCACGTTCCACTTCTCCGTTGCTCTGGGGCCAATAGAGTACGCCCTTCTTGTGGCTTATCTCCAAGTATTCTAGGATGCCCTCAAATTCCTTTGACGCGAATTGTGGTCCATTGTCACTGCGAAGAGTTTCTGGTAGTCCGTGTGTTCTGTAAATAGCTTCCATACTCTTTATCACGTGTTGTGCATCCTAGACTGCATTTGTATGTTTTAATCACGCTATTCAGCTACTTTGATTTGTCTTTTTTGAAGGTAAGACTGACTAGCAAGCAGTTATATCAATGTCTCAGATGACTCACGGAAAATGCTTTATTACCTGTAGCAGTTCTTTCGTTTCAAGCCAAGTCTTATCTGTATTCCAAATTGCTTTGACTGTTGGTCTTGATCCTGCCAAATCAAAAGAAAATACTACTCATATTTGATGAAACAAGACTGGGAGCTGTTTCGAAAATTACCCACTGAACTTTCTCCGTCAGTGGCTGTTCTTTTTATTATATATTTCTAGTCAAACAAAAAAGAAAGCTGGTCTTGAGCAGTAAAAGACACTAGGATTCGAGAAGAGCTCGAGAATGCGTCATTGTACTGACATGTATACGTTAGCCGTTTTCGTGGATTTGCACACATGCCTTTCCGTGACTTAACGCATGTATCGCTATGTAGTTCGCCCTGAGGCTTAAAAAGATCTTCCTTGGAGTCTCGAAACTCCAGCGTGTGGTTGCAAAATTTGCGTTCATTGGTAACGATTTTATATATTTTACAGGTCTTGGTCGTCGGTCCTCGACACATTCACCTTATATTATTATCGATTACTGCGGCATAAGTTGCACTTTTGAATAGACATGATCTGATATATTCATTCCTTTGCTTTTAGAATTGAACCTCTTCATCCGTGACACCTCTCGCTAAATTTAATCATCAAAGAGCTAAAATTTCACCGTCAATCACTGATCACAGAGCTGTACCTTGAAATGTCAACACTCGTCCAAGGTCGGTAACGCTTTAAAGTAAGATCTTCTTATGTCTTATATAAGCTATAGAATGCTCTATAGTAGACCACAGATTAATTTACGCCTCATTAAACTGAGCTCTCAAGAGAAGTTCGATTATCAGAAAATTCCGTGATTGACAACAATCTATGATCAGGACTGATTATTGTAAAGAACAGATTGCACTTGCTGCATCGCACAATTGTATTGAAACAGGATGGCCGAAAGAAACGAAAATACTTAAAAGAAAAGTCAAAACTCCATTAAAATCTTCCCCATGGATGAATGCTGATATACTACTACTACTAGTACTACTACTACCACTACTACTACCACTACCAGTACCACCGCCACCACCACCGCCACCGCCACCACCACCGCCACCGCCACCGCCACCGCCACCGCCACCGCCACCGCCACCGCCACCGCCACCGCCACCGCCACCGCCACCGCCACCGCTGCTACTGCTGCTACTGCTGCTACTGCTGCTACTGCTGCTACTGCTGCTACTGCTACTGCTGCTGCTACTGCTACTGCTGCTGCTACTGCTGCTGCTGCTGCTACTGCTGCTGCTACTGCTACTGCTACTGCTACTACTACTACTACTAATAGTAGTTCATCGTTTATGTAGCGCACACATCCATTATTCGCCCGAGGCGATTTACAAAATTATTCTTAAATCCACAATTCAGGTTGAGGCAGAAGTAAACATGAGTAAAACTCATGGAAGGGATGCTATAACCAACATGAAAATTCTTGCCAAGGAGATCAGTTGTCTGATCACGACGACGTAGAGCAATGAAAAATCAGCTCAGGTTTATTATCACTCAGTCAGTCTGCTGGTGGCGGCGACCTCTGCTCAGCCAAATCCATGTATGAGAAAGAATGTGAATCGAAATGAAGCGGAAACATAATATAGATATTCGCTGTTCCATGGAGTTAACATAAGCATTCCACAAAATCACACAACATTTCGTGGTTTTACGTTGTCGTTTTGCACAGAACCTTTACGAAATGAATCAAGATTCACTGGGTTTTACATAAGCATAAGCTACAACTTCCCAGACGGAAACCTACAAAATGCTTAATTACCCGCAGTGGTACGTTCGTCTCAAGCAAAAGCTTCAGTTTAACACCAATCTGCCTTGAATGTGTGATTTTTTTAATCCAGTTTCCACGCCACCTTAAAATAAAACCCCGTAGCTCCAGTTTTTTTTTTTTTGTTTTTTTTTTTGTTTTTCCAAAATCCGTGTACAGCGAACGCAAAAATATCGCCCATCAACAAGCGACGAACGTGAGTTAGAGTCCTAGTTGTTCTCAATGAGTTTTAAAAGAAAAAATAATATATAGATGTATATTTAGGGTTCTCTAGGTCGGAATTTCTACCCAACTATTTTATTTTAGTCGATAAGTATTAACAAGAAGCTAAGTCGCTATCGATTACTGCGGCATAATTTGCACTTTTGAATAGACATGATCTGATATATTCATTCCTTTGCTTTTAGAATTGAACCTCTTCATCCGTGACACCTCTCGCTAAATTTAATCATCAAAGAGCTAAAATTTCACCGTCAATCACTGATCACAGAGCTGTACCTTGAAATGCCAACACTCGTCCAAGGTCGGTAACGCTTTAAAGTAAGATCTTCTTATGTCTTATATAAGCTATGGCATGCTCAAAAGCAGACCACAGATTAATTTACGCCTCATTAAACTGAGCTCTCAAGAGAAGTTCGATTATCAGAAAATTCCGTGATTGACAACAATCTATGATCAGGACTGATTATTGTAAAGAACAGATTGTACTTGCTGCATCGCACAATTGTATTGAAACAGGATGGCCGAAAGAAACAAAAATACTTAAAAGAAAAGTCAAAACTCCATTAAGATCTTCCCCATGGTTACTATTTTGTTCGATCAGTAAACAGGGATTCCTTCGTGGGTTGAAAAATGGAAAGTTTTTACGGTAAAGAACACTTGCTGCGACAAATCGACAACGAAATCCTATAGGCGACGGCGGACGATACTTGCATCGAAATCTTGAAAGCTTCAATGTCTTTCGACCGTGGTCCGTGGACGAATCGGCGGAATCGTTTAAAGATTTTTTAATGTCACCCGGAGGAGGAATGAAATGAATGCCGTGTCATATGGAAGCTAAGGTAAGCCTTCTTGTTGTATCGTTTTTTCCTTTTAAAACTACGTCTATGTGAGCACTTGTGCGTACTAGTAATTGGATTCTTTCGTTCGGAAGCTCCTCGATTCCGAAAGTAGTCATCTGACAAAGCACATTGTTTTCTAAACTCAAAAGTTAGAGCTGACGTTCGCCATTTTGTGTCATTGTTGGATGTTGTCTTTACAGAGTTGATTTCTGTCTGTTGGCGAGTTATATTATCGATCAGTACTACGGATGTAGTTTGTACTGGAAATGTTGATAATTGGTCTCCGTCTATATATTCGGGAAGAAAAGCCGGCGAAATTTGCTAGGCCAGGAGACGTGCAGCCTCGTGTAGCTTCGAAGAAGCTTACGTCGAGTTCACAATAAAGGTTACTGAGAAAGTTAAAAGTGAAATGAGCAGACTAAGAACACAAGCAAGCCTTGTGCCTTTGGCAGTGTTACAGACCGACAATTCGTCCCAAACAAAAACAATCTTGTTTCAGAATGTTGGATCTCTCCACCTCCGGCTCCACCTACACATTAGATGATGTGCAAAGTGATTACAACAGTCAAAAAGCTGATGTCAACATTTTTGTTGAATCTAAACTTTGCTTGTCAGATAGAGATGATACATATCAGCTTCGTGAATTTACGAGTCACAGAAATTACTTCAGTCAGTCTAACATAAGAACTTGCGATGGAACTGCTGTGTACCTTCTAATGTTTAGAATTGTACTAACTTCCATACCGATGTAACTTTAATAATTTAGAAATTACTTTTTTAATTTTAACCCAACCAGTTCCAAATATTCATGTCATTGGTATCTACCGCTTGAAAACTAAAGTTACAATTTCACAGTTAATTCATGCTCTTACTCACCTTCACAACTCAGTATTAATAGAACCTACAATTCCAACCAGGGCCCTAGCCAGAAACAAATTATGACTGAGGCAGTGTCCGAGAAATGAGTTGTGACTAAGGCAATGTCCATGGCTTAATTCTCTTCCTGGGAATTTAGAGTGTTTTTGATGACTATAAACAACAAAAACGAAAAAATGACTGAGGCAAGTGCCTCGGTTTGCCTGTTACTAGCTAAGGGCCTGCCAACTGTACTGCTTGGGATTTCAATATTAATCTAATGCAGGCAAATACAGAATAAAAGGCTCTAATGAAATATCTTATAACAGTCAAAGGATACACTGAGTTGATTAACGAGTATACTAATGACTACTGTACGCAGATAAATCATGTACCACAAATTATGTACACAATCAGCGGGTGATCATTAGCCTTTTGAAATAAATTTCCTTGAAAGTGGTTGAATATTTGTTAACAAAAATTCACTATGTATATCACATAAGATCATTAGAATTATTTGATTTAGCTGAAGATGAAGCTTTACATACCAAATAAATCTCTAAATGTATCAAGCAACTACTTGAATCACATATAGAAAACAGTCAGAACATTTATTGGTAGAAACAAAGAATGGTTTGAATTTCCTGTGCTTTTCATGTTCTTAAATTCCTAGTCCTCATAGAGTTTCAAAATTACATGTAACTCTACCTGAATTTGGATATGCTGTATATAAGAACAAATTTGTCAGGTTAAAGGAATTATTTTAGCTTCAATGTTTCTTGAAGGAAAGCGTGCCATTTACAACTGGCATTTTCTTTCTTAAACCCTTTCCAGAAAAGTAAGAAGTATCACTTGGAGCACTTATTTCAAATTTAGGACAACACGAGGGGGCGCTTAATTGAGCGGGGGGGGGGGGCTTATTCGAGGGGGGCGCTAATTCGAGGATTTACAGTATAATTACAGAGTCGGAAACACTTTGGAACTTTGTCCATGTAGGTTTCTTAAAGTTAAGAATGTCAACAAGTGAAATCCACCTGAACTCACTATATGTAACAAAACTTAACTCAGAACCTACAGCTTTACAGTGGAATACAGAAATACAACTTCAACTTAAAATTAGCAGCTCCATATCAAGTTCATATACATTGAACATAACCGGTACATGTAGAGAAACATCAGTCCTTTCTATTAGGACTACAATTAAATGAAAATACTAGACTCCATCATAAAGGAACACAAAAATAGAATATTTTAATCTCTCTCTATTAATTAAATACAAATCTTGCAATGTTTATTTGAAGTATAAGCTAACCTAACTGTTCCAGCTTATACCTGTTGAATTTTCATTTAATTCTTAAAATGGTTGTCATCATATTCCACTTCTACTACATGTGTGTCCTGCTGCTGTAAAGATTATGTTATCTATAACTCAGCAAAAAAAAAAATGTATAATTTGATCTGCATGTATAGGAGACTGTTGGCTACAATTTTCCCTCTTAGCTTTTATGTGCTACATTATGGTAGTCAGTATTTCAATGGACTTAAAGAGAAAGAAAATGTTCCTAATAAAAGCAGTGTTCAACTTGATTTTTGTTGTTGTGCTCTACCTCTTGAAATCTATTTCAAATATGTAATAAATAATTATTTATTATAAAAGATTTTACCAGAAAACGAATTCAACCACCTGAAGGGCGTCAATAAACAACCTTATTTGGACATCAAAACCTATCCATCACATTTGACCAACTGATGTTTCTTTTCCTGTTTTCCAGTGCAGTACCAAGAGCAACTCTACAATGATCAATACCTCTTCTCTTTAGATTCAAGTAAGTTTTCTACATTCATCCAATAGGCCATTTCCGAGTTAGCTTTTGCCTTTGTGTCAAAACGAGTCTGAGTGCAAAACCATTCACTTCCGCCTGCAGATTCATTAACTCATTTTTATGTGAAAGGTTTCGCACGAGGACTCGTTTTGAAACAGGCAAATGGAAACATTCATCCATGAGCTGCTCACAGGAGCCTTTGATTCTTATCTGAAACTCTTGAAACGAACAACCCGGCAATTAAATACGATATCTAGTCGAATAGAGAGATTTCACAGTAGCTGTACGTCTCTGTAGAAACTGAATCGTTTACGTTTTTCGTTCGAAGACTACATTGCGACAATTTTGCGTAGAGACTTACCTTTTAAAATGCTGTGGTAGAAGAGGAGAAACATAACACAGTGATAGAGAAAACACCCAAGAAAGCTAGAATCTTGTCGTGGACGGCCATTTTTAGTGCGAAGTCATGCTCGGTCGCCGAGCCGCCTATTCAGTTACGTTGCCATGGCAAGAAGAAAACGTAATACTTGAAACAAAGTTTGATTGGCTAAAGTCTAAAACGAAGTTTTTCACCTGATAGATCAATTTTAATATGTTAAAGTTCCAGCATGCCGCCGAATTCTGAGTTCAAGCAACTAGTGTGGAAATTATTTACTAAAAATCTACTTAAAGCACGGTAACTTTTTGACTGGCTATTTGAAACATCTCGCTTGAATTCATTAATTTTAGTCACACGGGGTTAAATTCTCAAGCATTCTGGGAAAAGTCAACGCCAACTAAACTTTGTCAAATGCTTCAAGCGTGTGCCGTGTTTGTGTTTTGAACCGACGTGTAACGTCCGGAGCTTTAATGAAAATATGGATAACTTCAAATTCAATTTTTCTCGCTGGATCATCTTGAGAGCTCTCGATAAGTTCCTTTTAACTGTATTCATTGTTGACTAGCTGCTGGTGGAACTGAAGAGGTACCTGCTTGTATTCAAGCTGTAAACTGACGCGATCTCTTAGGCCCCGTCCATACTGCGCCGGAGGAGTCTGAAAACGCAGCTTTATTTCTACGGTTAGGCCTCTCGTCCAATCTGATCCGTCACGAAAACCGAGCTTTCTGAAAACCCTATTCAAACTGGAGAATTTGAAAAGGCGTTTTGAACCTCATAACAAATGAACTGACATATTTATAGATGAAAGTAACAAGTTAGTTGATGATAATCCTTAAAATCAGCAGTCAATATTCCTTCAACGAGTGCAAAAATGATTCGTTTGATGTCGAAAGTCACTCCTACGATATTGCTTCTTATTATATGGCTTGTTCTTGTAGCCGATATAACGCGCGCTCTGATTGACAAATTGTAGGGCATTCGTCTCCCGAAATACCAACGGGCCGATTACGTACATGTTAAAACAAAGGAAAAAGCCATATAATGAATAACTTACTAACCTCGACCGTTCGGTCCTTATGACAATATTCAAACCTCGACCTTGCCTTGCTGAAGGCAAGATCTTGGACTGAGATATCTCTCGTAAAGATCTCGCTGTCGGTTAATAAGTAGTAAATAATGACATCATGCTCGGTTTAAAACACAATCATGGCACACGCTTGATGCATTTGACGATCGAGGTTCAGTTGACATTAACTTTTCGAGAATGCTTGAGAATTTAACCGCGAGTTAACTAAGATTAATGAATTCAAGTGAGATGTTTCAAGTAGTTAGTCAAAACATAGTTAATAGAGGCGACTGGTTATGGGGCCCGGCAAACATCAAAGAAGCAAACAAAGGTTTCAAGAGGTCCATGACCGTGCACAATCTTTTGTTTTGCGCTCAAACACTATGCATGAATTACGTAACCAAAACGTTTCTATTGGTTAGTTTCTCAGTAAGGAATAAACAGCTACATTATTTTGTGCACGGTCAAAGCCAAAAAGTCGACAAAAAACATACAACAAAGAACTATGTCGGGTTTCATAATCATTCCGCTCTATTAACTATGGTCAAAAAGTTACAGTTCTTTGAGTAGATTTTTAGTAAATAATTTCTGCACTTAAAATTGATCTATTAGGTCATAAGCTTAGGGTGCGTTTCTTTAAGAAAATCCAAGATCGGATTCTTAAATCCTAAAGAATTCGAAAACGGATTCTTCGGCGGAATCCTTTGACGCACCATGATCCGAGAGATCTTGGATTGATCTGCTTGGTGAAGAAACGCAAATCTGTTTTCCGATTCTTTCGGATTTAAGAATCCAATCTTGGATTTTCTTAAGAAATGCACCTTTTGTTTTAGACTCTAGTTAAACTCTTTTGTTCCAAGGACCACGTTTTCTTCGTGCCATGGCAACGTAACTGAACTGGTGGCTCTGCGACCGAGCATGACTTCGCAATAAAAATGGTCCTCCACGACAAGATTTGAGCTTTCTTGGGTGTTTCCTCTATCACTGTGTTATGTCTTCGCCTCTTCAATTACAGCATTTTAAAAGGTAGGACTCTAAGGATAATTGTCGCTATGTAGTCTTCGAACGAGAAACGTAAACGATTCAGTTTCTACAGAAAAGTACAGCCACTGTGGAATCTCTCTATTCGACTAGATATCGCATTTAATTGCCGGGTTGTTCGTTTTAGATCAGAGAAATGACTGACTTAGCTTCTTGTGAAAACTTGTCGGCCAAAACGAAAGGAGTGGGTACAAATTCCAACCTAGAGAACCTTAAATATATATCTTTGTCATATGACCCGTACAGCCCCTCGCGCAATTTCCTTGGAAAACCATAAGAAAAAAGGTCCCGTATGAGGGCCATACGCGTCGATGTGATAGGGCCGGAAAAACACGTACCGCCCTACTAGAAATGCGTACGGCCCTACTAGAAAAGCATACAGCAAACTCGATGAGAGTTAATCACAAAAACAATTTTGTTGCTGCAAAATTTTGTTCTCTTCAAATTGAGTGATGAAAGTGGGCATTCTGAGAACGAATTTTACTATTCGGGCGAACTGTCCGATGCAGAACTACTTCAGTCGCCAACTAACTCCGAAAGCATAGAAAGAAAGTCAACACTCCTCACAAATGAAACAGTTCACAACTTTCTCTGAGGCCAACTACAAGCAAACAGGCGGTCAAGAAACAATGAAAAAAACAACTTTTCCGGATGAATTGTCCGATAATCAACCTTTGGATTAAGCAAACAGTCCTGAGGCGAAACTTCTTTCAGTGGAAAGCATCAAAGAATTCATCGTGGGTCAAAAGCAAGAAAACCGGCAACGCGAAGAAAACAAAGTACTGACGATATAAATGTTTTCTTCGAGTTTCCAGAAGTTGGTTAAACCAGAGAAATCAGAAACATACCTTGCGTACAGTTGGATAAATTGCTCTGCAGTTTCTACATCAGTGTTGTTTGAAGAGACAAAACTGAGTACGGCGGAACACAAGTTCATTACCGTACAGTTCATCCAGATAATAAAACTCGCTTGTAGTTTATAATAGTGTAATTTCCTCTACACAGCAACGCCAGCAAATTCAGCAAACTCAGGCACTGTTTGCGGGAGCCAACGTCGATGCCATTAATATTCAGTTCTGGTTCTCCCTTGTTCAAGAGAATCCAAGAGGTCGACAAATAGCTTGAAACGATGCCGACATTTTCTTGAGTCTTCAGATGAAGAAAATTTGTGAACAATTTCAGTGAAGCGTGAAGCGAACTTTTGCCACTCTCGTAAGTTTTTGATGGTTTTGACATATTTTGACAGGTTTGTGTCAACTTTCTGTTGGCTTTTTAGCAATAAAAATGAGAAAATGAGTCGTGTTTCTCGATGAATTGTGAGTTTCTTCTTCGACGCGAAAAAAATAAATGACAAGTTGTTATTGTAGACTCAAGTGAATTAAGGAATGGATCGAAAGCGAGATCGTGACCCCAGCGAGGCTTCTAGTTTTAAGTATTGAGT